>NC_057794.1:553148319-553320390 GCF_018294505.1 Triticum aestivum | reverse complement strand
AAAACAGAATAATTTCTAACTATTCTAACTATTCTATAACTATTTCTATAACTAAAAAACAGAAAAATTTCTAACAATTCTAACTATTTCTATAACTAAAAAACAGAAAAATTTCTAACAATTCTAACATTTCTATAACTAACTATGTGTGTGTGTGTGCTCACCAGCGAGGCGAGAGGCGACGGGGGGCGGCGACGGGGACGGCGACGACGGGGACAGGGACAGGGCAGCGACGACGGGGACGGGCCAGGGCGGCGACGACGAGGACGGGGCGGTGATGACGGGGACGGGGACGACGCGGGACGGGCCGGGACGACGCGGGACGGGCCGGGACGGCGCGGCGGTGACGACGAGGACGGGGACGGCGACGAGGGTTATGGAGACGGAGGCGGCGGGTGACGGGGCAGAGGAGAAGAAGCAGAGGAGAAACTGAAATTTTTGAAGTGTTTAGTTATATAGGATGGACCTTTAGTACCGGTTGGAGCCACCAACCGGTACTAAAGGCCTGTTTTGGCCAGGCCAAGCGGCGGGAACCGCACCCCCTTTAGTGCCGGGTGATGGCTCCAACCGGTACTAAAGGCCCCCCCTTTAGTACTGGTTGGTTGTACCACCCGGCACTAAAGGGGGTGCGCTGGCGCAGGTGCGGTGCTAAATGTTTAATCCCACCTCGCTAGCCGAGGGGCGTCCGCACTGGTTTATAAGCCCCAATGCGGTAGCTCCCTCGAGCTCCTCTCCAAAGCAGGCCTACTGGGCCTAAATGTTCTGTGCTGCCATGTGGGTCTACTGGGCCTTTGCGGGCCTGCATCCTGGCCCAACAACAGGTTGGGTTTCTAATCGTATGCAGGCTGCTGTGGCACAGTAGGTGGGCTTTTTTTTCTTATTTTTTTTGCTTTATTTATTTTTGTTTGAGTTGTTTTTTTGCTGTATTTAGAGTTTCTTTGTGAATATTTTTGCTTTAGGTACAAAAAATTACAAACTTTCTGTTAGTACCGGTAGTTTACAAATTTGAATAGTTTAAATTTTGATTTATTTAAAATTTGTGTGAATCACTAGTTTGTGAATAACTTAACTTTGAGAATAGATTTTTCAGTGATTCTTTTTTTATGTTTAATATTAGTGTGTTTTATCATTATATTCAATTTCATAATGCTTAGGTTATTTAAAAAATGAAATGCCTTTTGTAATGGATGAGTTTTCGTCTGAAACCCTGTAGTGTGCTTCAGTGAGAGAATGTCCGTCATATACGTAGCAAATTCTTGTGTTCATCCATATACGGAGCCACCAAGGCGGAATTCTGTAGAACTGTGTAGTGTGCTTTAGTGAGAGAATGTCCGTTCATACATATTATTTGTTTCTCTTCTAGCGTGCCTTTTCCATCCAGTCTGCCCTTATGCCGTGATTCAGAAACACCAATCAGCTTAAGGTCAGGAATAAAGTCAATACAAAACTCAATGACCTCCTCATTTTCATGGCCCTTGGAGATGCTTTCTTCTAGCCTAGCACGGTTATGAACATATTTCTTTAATACTCCCATAAACCTCTCAAAGGGGAACATATTGTGTAGAAATACATGACCCAAAACGCTAATCTCTTTGCATAGGTGAACCAGGACGTGCGTCATGATGTTGAAGAAGGATGGTGGAAACACCAACTCGAAACTAACAAGACATTGCACCAAATCATTCTCTAACCTTGGTATGATTTCTGGATCGATTACCTTCTGAGAGATTGCATTGAGAAATGCACATAGCTTCACAATGGCTAATCGAACGTTTTCCGGTAGAAGCCCTCTCAATGCAACCGGAAGCAGTTGCGTCATAATCACGTGGCAGTCATGAGACTTTAGGTTCTGGAACTTTTTCTCTGCCATGTTTATTATTCCCTTTATATTCGACGAGAAGCCAGACGGTACATTAATACTAAGCAGGCATTCAAAGAAGATTTTCTTCTTTTCTTTGGTAAGAGCGTAGCTTGCATGACCCTGATATATGCCATCTTTTCCGTGCATACGTTGCTGGTCCTCCCGTGCCTCAGGTGTATCTTTTGTCTTCCCATACACGCCCAAGAAGCCAAGCAGGGTCACACAAAGATTCTTCATCACGTGCATCACGTCGATTGCGGAGCGGACCTCTAGGTCTTTCCAATAGGGTAGGTCCCAAAATATAGATTTCTTCTTCCATATGGGTGCGCGTCCGTCAGCGTCATTCGGAACAGGTTGTCCACCAGGACCCTTTCCAAAGACCACCTTCAAATCCTTGACCATATCATGTACATCAGCACCATACGATGGCGAGGCTTCGTCCGGTGATCCGCCTCGCCTTTGAAATGCTTGCCTTTCTTTCTTACGGGATGCCTGCTTGGAAGAAATCGACGATGTCCCAGGTACACATTCTTCTTACACTTAGCCAAATATATACTGTCGGTATCGTCCAAACAGTGCGTGCATGCGCGGTATCCCTTGTTTGTCTGTCCTGAAAGGTTACTGAGAGCAGGCCAATCATTGATGATCACGAACAGCAATGCCTTTAGGTCAAATTCTTCCCCCATGTGCTCATCCCACGCATGTACACCTGTTCCATTCCACAGTTGTAAGAGTTCTTCAACTAATGGCCTTAGGTACACATCAATGTCGTTGCCGGGTTGCTTAGGGACTTGGATGAGCACTGACATCATAATGAACTTCCGCTTCATGCACAACCAAGGAGGAAGGTTATACAAACATAGAGTCACAGGCCAGGTGCTATGGTTGCTGCTCTGCTCCCCAAAAGGATTAATGCCATCTGCGCTTAGACCAAACCATACGTTCCTTGCGTCATCTGCAAACTCCTTCCTGTACTTTCTTTCGATTTTTCTCCACTGCGACCCATCAGCGGGTACTCTCAACTTTCCGTCTTTCTTACGGTCTTCTCTGTGCCATCGCATCGACTTGGCATGCTCTTTGTTTTGGAACAAACGTTTCAACCATGGTATTATAGGAGCATACTACATCACCTTGGCAGGAATCTTCTTCCTGGGGCGCTCGCCCTCGACATCACCAGGGTCATCGCGACTGATCTTATAGCGCAATGCACCGCATACCGGGCAAGCGTTTAAATCCTCGTAATCACGGCGGTAGAGGATGCAATCATTAGGGCATACATGTATATTCTTCACCTCTAACCCTAAAGGGCAGACAGCCTTCTTTGCTTGGTACGTACACTCGGGCAATTCGTTATCCTTTGGAAGCATATCCTTTATCATTACCAGCAACTTTTCAAATCCCTTGTCAGATACACCATTCTCTGCCTTCCATTGCAGCAATTCCAGTGTGGTGCCCAACTTTTTCTTATCACCTTCGCAATTCGGGTACAACAATTTTTTGTGATCCTCTAACATGCGCTGCAACTTCTTCTTCTCCAAATTACTTGCGCAGTTTCTCTTTGCATCGGCAATGGCCCGACCTAGATCATCAACGGGCTCATCCGATGCCTCTTCTTCAGCTTCTTCCCGCATTGCCGGCTCAGCTTCTTCCCGCATTACCGGCTCAGCTTCTTTCATCATTGTTGTATCATCGTATTCAGGGAACCCATGGCCAGGATAGCTGTCGTCGTCCTCTTCTTCTTCATTGTCTTCCATCATAACCCCTCTTTCTCCATGCTTGGTCCAAACATTATAGTGGGGCATGAAACCGGACTAAAACAGATGGACGTGAATGGTTCTTGACGTAGAGTAATTGCGACCATTCTTACAGTCAGCACATGGACAATGCATAAAATCATCCGCTCGCTTGTTTGCCTCAGCCGCAAGCAGAAAAGTACGCACACCATTAATGAACTCGGGAGAGCATCGGTTATCGTACATCCATTGCCGGCTCATCTTCAATACACAGCACCGAAAACATCAAATTAATACAATACATAAAGTTCATACATAAAGAGCATACAACACTTCAATGCAACAAACAAACAACTCTCTAGCTAAAGAATTTAAATGCGACAACAAATGCGATCAAGATCGCAACTAAGATAACAATTGATCCAACAGCATAATGATACCAAGCCTCACTATGAATGGCATATTTTCTAATCTTTCTAATTTTCAAGTGCATTTTCTCCATCTTAATCTTGTGATCAGCGACGACATCGGCAACATGCAACTCCAATTCCATCTTCTCCCCCTCAATTCTTTTCAATTTTTTCTTCAAATCCTCGTTTTCTCTTTCAACTAAATTTAACCTCTCAACAATAGGGTCGGTTGGAATTTCGGGTTCAACTACCTCCTACATAAAAATATCTATGTCAACTTGATGGGCATAATTTGTCATAAACACGATGCAATGAATAGTTTTAAAAGAGAATATACCACATCCGAATCATAACCCGGACGAGGGCCGACGGGGACGGATATCAAAACCGTGGCACTATGCATAACAAACAACGTATGGGTAAGATAATTATACGAGTAACTATATATCCAAATCACACAAACATCAATTTTTTATATAAAACTTCATGAACAAGAGGCTCACCACAAGGTGGTGCCGGCGACGGGACGTTGCGAGCGATCGACGGTGGTTACGACGGAGATTTAGAAGGTACTAAGTAAACCACACCTACATATGCAAAACTAAGTGTTATTTTTGACCTTAAATTGCATATAAATCAAATACTAGCACATATATATAATTCCTCCCAAATTACTAAACTCAAAAATCAATCACTATATAAAGCATTGCACGAGCTAATCTAGCAATGAGAGATGAAAGGAAAGAGTTGCTAACCTTTGTGATCATTTGAATGGATGAGGGCCTTCAAATCTTGGGCAAAATGTGTGATGAGCTTGAGAGGAAGAGGAAAAAGAACAGAGAGGGGAGGGGAAAGGGGAAGAACAGAGCGAGCTCGGGTGGACGAAGGGTCTATGTAGGACAACCTTTAGTACCGGTTCGTGATACGACCCGGTACTAAAGGTGCTGGAGGGGCCCCGGACTGACAACATCCTGCCATCACTCACTTGACTACCGGTTCGTGGCACGAACCGGTGCTAAAGGTTCGCCACGAACCGGTACTAATGAGAGCGGCCCGGCTAGCCGTTGGAACCGGCACTAATGTACACATTAGTGCCGGCTCAAATTCAAACCGGCACTAATGTGCTTCACGTTTGACCCTTTTTCTATTAGTGTATTGAATACTACTATATTGAAAGAAGTGCGCCTAGCAAGCTTTTGCATTAGCTAATTAGTTAATATATTGAAATTGTTATAACAAAAGAGAATTATAGCTTCTTTTGCGGGAAAAAGAGAGAATTAGCCAGCTGCCGGTCGTGACCAAGTTCACAACTATTAGACGGGTCAACTGCAGTGTGCGAAACAGCTTGCATGCAGCTTAATTAAGCACCAACAATATAAACATAGGTGGAGTCGACAACTTTATAGCACGTAACGAAATGAAACAAGGAATCAACCTTGTACAGGACCGTCGTCGAAATAACCCTAGCTACCTCGTATGCACACACATCATATATACGTATACATAAGGTTCTATATAGAGCATCAAAAGCCTTGATTAACCTCGTTAGGAAAACCTAAACATTTTGTTTTTGCCAGGGGTTAGGAAATTAGAGCTGAGAGAGTAGAGTCGACATCTTCTGGCTAGAGCGATGGGGATGACGAAAGGGATGGTGGCGGCGTGCGCCGCGGTGGGCGTCCTCGGCCTCGTCACGGTCATCTTCGGCATCGCCGGCGCGGCCTCGGCGGCCAAGGTTAGACGACAAAACGCTCACACATCTCCATTGATTCTTGGTTTGCATGCCTGCGCGCCAACCGTGTGTCCATGGGCATGCAGTCATTCGTTACGAACAACGACGGACTGTGGTGCGACTACAATGGCTCGCCGGCGGTGGGCTGCGGGGTCCTGGCTATGCTGCTGGCGCTGACGACGCAGATCGTGGCCACCGCCGCCACCGGCTGCTGCGGCTGCTGCCGGTCGTGGGGCATCCCCGGCGAGGCCAAGCGCATCGTCGCCGTCGTCTTGTCCAGCGTCTCATGGTACCCCGTGCATGCTTCGCAGTTCGCACCTGTTGATTGGTTGATGGTTTACATACATGCATACATGACATGCGTGTATATCAAACTTGCAGGGTCCTTTCCATCATCGTGGTGATACTGTTCATGGTGGGGGCCATCGTGAGCTCACCCGGAGGCCTGCCGACCGACGACGACGGGAAATGCGTCCCGCCGGGCACCGGACCGTTCGTGGCGGCCACGGTCATGTTCGTCATATCGATGGTCTGTCAGATCGCCTCGTACATCCTGCTGCAGGCCACATCGGTTGCAGGCTCTACGAAGTCGCCGCTCGCGCAGGAGTCGGGGATCGCCATGGGACAGCCGGCGGCGGCGGTGCCTGCGAGTAATGCTGAACAGAAGGCAGCTGCCGCCGGTGACCTTCCTCCCTCGGCGCCTACCGCAGCTGCCGCCGGTGAACTTCCTCCTTCGGCGCCTACTGCAGCTGCCGCCGGTGACCTACCTCTTCCGGTGTCTACTGCGTCGTCAGAAGCCAATGTTGACCCTCCTCCTTCGGCGCCTGCCATGTCGCCCAAGGCCAGTGCTGACCCCACAAGCCATGTTTGAAGCTCATCTATCATTTTCTTGTTTTTTGAAGAAAAGTCGCTTGGATACTTAATATCTTGTATCACTTTATTTATTTTATAATAACACATTTGCATAACTGCATTTGCCACCTTTGTTTTCTAGGTGTTGCGAAAGTTTTGTTATTTCTAACTTTTTTTCCTCTAAATCTAGAGCTTGATTGATTACTTAGCAGGAATAAAAGAAGAGTTAAATTCAACACTACAAATAGTTCAACGTGACATGAACTGATGTCCATCATATGACAACCCGAAAGCACCGATTTCAAATTCAATAGCGCAATAATAATAAGAGTGATATGCAAAGTATTCGAGGTGTATCAACTAAGTCTTAAAAGTTCTAAATGCAAATTTGGGTTCTAATTGTAGAAAGCGATTCACCAAGGGTCCTGTGCGCATCTGATAAGTACACGTGGCAAGTTGATTGGCATCAGGTAGACAACATTTTACATCAGGATCATGGGTTGGTTCACCACTGCTCCGTTTTTTTACCATGGTTTGGCAGCCTCCCCCATCTGATTACATCAGGATCAACCTTGATATGCCAGTTTTGTGGAGAGCATTGGTGTCGCGAGCGTGGGTTTATTGTTAGGATTTTCTTCGACGATGTGTCATCATCTTCGTGGAATTTCATTGGGTGGCATTCCAGTGTGAATGAAGCCGAGCTTGGGGCTTGCCTGGTCGGTCTCTACGTTGGACTGATTGTGCTTTTATTGCTTTCTTCCTTGCAAGTGAAAAACTTGACAGGCCCCCTTTTGTTGACAGGCCCCCTTTTGTTGATTTGAAGAAGAAGGCTCTAACCATTTCCAGGCTGCTTCAGAATTTTGAAGTTTTTAAAATTAACCGCCTGACCAATGGGATGGCGCATGAGATTGTGAAGTATAGTTTTGATACTAGATCGGATGGTGTTCTTCGTAATAGTTTTTCGCCCTCCGTGGTGTATGCTCTAACAAATGGTTGTAATAACCTTTTAAGTAACTAATGAATGTGGGTGTTTAAAAAACAATTACGATTTAGACATGCATTCTTAAACATTTAGGACCTAGTTGACACACCATGAATACATTTTAGGATCTATGGTGTATTTTACTCTAATCATAATTATGGTTGCAAAGGGAGTGATGCACTAGTCCTTAGATCGGCCATGCTCGTAGCACACCAGTTATGATTCTTCTTGTTCATGATAATCAACAACTAAAGGTATTTGCTCAGTTGGTTCGACAAGCCATACATATAGGAACCTCATTGCCTTAGGTGGTCCTGCTGGCATCACCAGTTATCAACCTCCCAAAATTCAACGAGTCAACAAAACTAAGATTAATTTAAAATTGATTGATGAGTTTGACCTAACACTTCAACGTTACAAATATCTAGGTACCAACTAAAATTACCAATTTTTCATAATTTTTGTTGAAATTTTGAACCCTCCAATCCATTGCGGGTTACAAATATCTAGGTACTAACTAAAATTACCAATTTTTCATAAATTTTGTTGAAAATTTGAACCCACCAATCCATTGCGGGTGAACCGACCAAAAAATAGTGCATAATTGAAGTGAATAGAACCTCATCCAACCATGAATGTTGTGTCACACAACACTTTCCCTTATCCCCTCACCTACTCTTATTTCTTCTATAAAGCATTGAAGCAAGAGAAAACATATGAATGCAATGACGGTCGTCACCGTGTCTACTTTGATTCCGCAAGCTCATCACGTGCCCAAACCAACTACATCTTTAACCATGTTTATTTATGAATGTTCCAGGACTTTCGAGTCCGTTCATCATCCTATATAGAGTGCTCAAGTGCCATAGTTGTCCTTCTTTTTGCGGTTGCCATAGTTGTCCTTTTAGAGAGGAGTTCCTACTACAATCAAACTATAGTTGCATTATTATGTGAAAAACCCCTTCGGTGCCCGGGCTCAAATGAGCCGGTGAACAGTACATCAATTAAAAATAAAAAAATAAAAAAAATCTGAATTTCTTTTTTAAGCAAGATGTTCATGCGTGTGATGTTCGTGCAAAATTTGATGAAGTTTGGACATTCGAGGAGCGCGCGGCAAAAAAGAAAAATTCGGGCATGGCCAATGCTATTTTCAAATGTTTCTCACAGACCTGAATTTTTTTTGCCACGAGCTACTCGAATGACCAAACTTCACGAAATTTGGCACGAGTATCACGCATCCGAGCATCCACTATTAGGGAAAAGCCTAGCAGCAGCGCAGGTTTTAGGTACATTAGTAGTGCGGGGACGGTGCTACAGCTAACACTTAGCAGCAGCGCGTGGGCGCCTGCGCTACTGGTATACAAGTGTAGCAGCAGCGCGCTTCGTGCAAGCTCACTATTGCTAATAGCTCTAGCGTGCTTGGGTTGGACACGCTACTGCTAACTTTCTCCACTCGCTACTGCTAATTTTAGTAGTTTTTGTTTTTTTCTGCATAATTGTTTTGTATTTGAACAGGCTTTATACAAGAATCTTTAGCAGATACAAATGTCATCATGATACACATACAAATAGCTGCGAGGCCACAAATGTAATCATAGCATATACATACAAATAGTCTCATCATAATCATCATCCAACACAAAGTGGTATCTCGTCATCATCTCGAAAATAGCGATACAAGTCTCGATTACTTGCAACTACATCGTCATCCATCTAAACAATGATATACGCGAGAAGAGCTATCACTTTGAGTGAGAGCAGAACTATGCAGTACATGAGTTCGTATCCCTCTCTCGCATTAGCGTGAACCTAAACTAACTACTGCCTGTCGCTCGGAAACCGGAAACCGGTACACCTGGGCCTGACACTCCAGCCACTCGTCGTATATATACTCCTGGTGTAGCACTTCTTCGCCATCGATGATCTATGCACCTGCATCGTCACATGAGTTGATGATATGCAACATATATAGTTGAGCAACAGAAAGAGACAGACTTGGAAAAAAAGCAACATATCATAAGCATAAATAACAAAGTTGATCATACCCAAAATGCCCTAACTAGAGTGATCGTCGCTAATCGAGGAGGACGGTTTAATTACATCACAAATAAAGTTTCGTCGTGCATAACTCAAAGTTTCGTCATACAAAAAGTATGGACTGAACGGACACATTATCATATATCGACAATCACTCCAACATGTCGTGCCACCCATCCAAGTCAGGGAGATAGTTCCCGAGCCTAGTGAAAGGCTTCAGGTCGAGACGCTGAGAGGCTACCCGTGTTCGGACGTCTTCCCGCGAAATTTTTCCTTCTTCGTAGAACATCCCTGTTTTTCCGACGACCTCCTTCATGATGATTTGGGCAAGTTCGCGCTGGATGTGATAGAATTAGGCTCGAAGTCGATGATCCTCGATATCTCCTACGTTTTTTCCCATTGCAGAATATGGGCATCGCCGGATGTAGGTGACATGCGAAGGTTCTGGTGATCCCGTCTGTACTCCAGCATGTGGTGTAGGACATAGAATCCATCATTAAGAGAACCACTCGGTTGCTGGATGCAATAGAAGTCGGTCTTATGGCCGAAGGCGAGCCTGCCGCCCCTTCTCTTCTTGTCCGTGACCTCTCCACCCCGTGCTTCGTAGTAAAACATAGCACCGTCGAGAACATCCTGGATGTGGGTGTAATCCTTTTTGTGAATGTTTTTAGACGAGTCCAAGTAAAGAGCGTGGGAGTATCGGGGGTAGAGGATGATGAGGACGGCGTGCCCGCAGCTGCGCAAAATAGTACACCTCAAATTAATTAGCCTCCACCATGCAAATGAATGATTGAAATCGAAGGAAGGATATCTGTGCGGATGACTTATAGGGGATGATAAGGCACAAGAATCGCCTCCTTGTCCTTATTGGCGAGCATGAAATTGACGATGTATTCCCTTGCGTATTCACGGTGCTTTGTGCAGACTCCCAAGAAGCTCTCGCGCATGAAGTACGGGTCGGTGACATAGATATGAGGTATCTGCTGAACCCCGATGATGTAGTTCATGTGCAAGGCATAAAGGCGGACAAACGTAAAATCCAGCTTCTTCACATGGAACATGTCGAATATGTAATCGAATCAAAGGAAGAACTTATCCGCGGGGAAGAAGTCGATGTACGATGATGTCTACTACACAACCTTCTTCTTGTAGACGTTGTTGGGCCTCCAAGTGCAGAGTTTTGTAGGACAGTAGCAAATTTCCCTCAAGTGGATGACCTAAGGTTTATCAATCGGTAGGAGGCGTAGGATGAAGATGGTCTCTCTCAAGCAACCCTGCAACCAAATAACAAAGAGTCTCTTGTGTCCCCAACACACCCAATACAATGGTAAATTGTATAGGTGCACTAGTTCGGTGAAGAGATGGTGATACAAGTGGTATATGGATAGTAGATATGGGTATTTGTAATCTGAAAATATAAAAACAGCAAGGTATCAAATGATAAAAGTGAGCATAAACGGTATTGCAATGCTAGGAAATAAGGCCTAGGGTTCATACTTTCACTAGTGCAAGTTCTCTCAACAATAATAACATAATTGGAACATATAACTATCCCTCAACATGCAACAAAGAGTCACTCCAAAGTCACTAATAGCGGAGAACAAACGAAGAGATTATGGTAGGGTATGAAACCACCTCAAAGTTATTATTTCTAATCAATCCCTTGGGCTATTCCTATAGGTGTCAAAAACAGCCCTAGAGTTCGTACTAGAATAACACCTTAAGACACAAATCAACCAAAACCCTAATGTCACCTAGATACTCCAATGTCACTTCAAGTATCCGTGGGTATGATTATACGATATGCATCACACAATCTCAGATTCATCTATTCAACCAACACATAGAACCTCAAATAGTGCCCCAAAGTTTCTATCGGAGAATCACGACAAAAACGTGTGACAACCCCTATGCATAGGTTCATGGGCGGAACCCGCAAGTTGATCACCAAAATATACATCAAGTGAATCACGTGAAATCCCATTGTCACCACAGATACGCACGACAAGACATACATCAAGTGTTCTAAAATCTTTAAAGACTCAATCCGATAAGATAACTTCAAAGGGGAAATCCCATTGGGAAGACGTGGGGAAAGTCTTGTTGAACTTGCTATAAAAACAGAAACTTTAGCGCTCACGAGAACTGCTGCCATTTTTATTTGGAAAGTGTTATTTAGTTAATTATTTTTGCAGATGATTAATAGATAAATTCCTCACGTATAGCAATTTATTTTAGATTTTTTTGTTCCAGATCTTGCTCTAGCTACAGATTACTACATATTGTTCTGTTTTTGACAGATTCTGTTTTTCGTGTGTTGTTTGTTTATTTTGATGAATCTATGGCCAGTAAAATAGTTTATAAACTATAGAGAAGTTGGAATACAGTAGGTTTAACACCAAGATAAATAAAGAATGAGTTCATTACAGTACCTTGAAGTAGTCTTTTGTTTTCTTTCGCTAACGGAGCTCATGAGATTTTCTACTTTGAGTTTTGTATTGTGAAGTTTTCAAGTTTTGGGTAAAGATTTGATGGATTATGGAACAAGGAGTGGCAAGAGCCTAAGCTTGGGGATGCCCATGGCACCCCCAAGATAATCTAAGGACACCTAAAATCCAAAGCTTGGGGATGCCCCGGAAGGCATCCCCTCTTCCGTCTACTTCTATCGGTAACTTTACTTGGAGCTATACTTTTATTCGCCACATGATATGTGTTTTGCTTGGAGCGTCGTGTATGATTTAAGTCTTTACTTTTTAGTTTACCACAATCATCCTTGCTGTACACACCTTTTGAGAGAGCCATACATGATTTGGAATTTGTTAGAATACCCTATGTGCTTCACTTATATGTTTTGAGTTATATAGTTTTGCTCTAGTACTTCACTTATATCTTTCAGAGCACGGTGGTGGATTTGTTTTATAGAAACTGTTGATCTCTCATGCTTCACTTAGATTATTTTGAGAGTCTTAATAGCATGGTAATTTGCTTAAAATCCTAATATGCTAGGTATTCAAGAATAATAAAATTTTCTTATGAGTGTTTTGAATACTAAGATAAGTTTGATGCTTGATGATTATTTTGAGATATGGAGGTAATAATATCAAAGTCGTGCTAGTTGAGTAGTTGTGAAATTGATAAATGCTTGTGTTGAAGTTTGCAAGTCCCGTAGCATGCATGTATGGTAAACGTTATGTAACAAATTTGAAACATGAGGTCTTATTTGATTGTCCTCCTTATGAGTGGCGGTCGGGGATGAGCGATGGTCTTTTCCTACCAATCTATCCCCCTAGGAGCATGCGCATAGTGCCGAGGTTTTTGATGACTTGTAGATTTTTGGAATAAGTATGTGAGTCCTTTATGACTAATGTTGAGTCCATGGATTATATGCACTCTTACCCTTCCATCCTTGCTAGCCTCTTCGGTACCGTGCATTGCCCTTTCTCACATTGAGAGTTGGCGCAAACTTCGCCGGTGCATCCAAACCCCATGATATGATACGCTCTTTCACACTTAAACCTCCTTATATCTTCCTCAAAACAGCCACCATACCTACCTATTATGGCATTTCCATAGCCATTCCGAGATATATTGCCATGCAACTTTCCACCATTCCGTTCATCATGACACATCATTATTGTCATATTGCTTAGCATGATCATGTAGTTGACATAGTATTTGTGGCAAAGCCACTGTTCATAATTCTTTCATACATGTCACTCTTGGTCCATTGCATATCTCGGTACACCGCCGGAGGCATTCATATAGAGTCATCTTTTGTCCTAGTATTGGATTGTAATCATTGAGTTGTAAATAAATAGAAGTGTGATGATCATCATTTTCTAGAGCATTGTCCCAAGTGAGAAATAAAAAAAGAGAAAGGCTATAAAAAAAGAAGGCCCAAAAAAGAGAAAGGCCATATAAAAAAGAGAAGGCCCAAAAAATGAGAGAAAAAGAGAGAAGGGACAATGTTACTATCCTTTTCCACAATTGTGCTTCAAAGTAGCACCGTAATCTTCATGATAGTGAGTTTCTTGTTTTGTTACTTTCATATACTAGTGGGAATTTTCATTATAGAACTTGGCTTTTATATTCCAACAATGGGCCTCCTCAAGTGCCCTAGGTCTTCGTGAGCAAGCAAGTTGGATGCACACCCACTAGTTTCTTTTGTTGAGCCTTCATACATTTATAGCTCTAGTGCATCTGTTGCATGGAAATCCCTACTCCTTGCATTAACATCAATCGGTGGGCATCTCCATAGCCCATTGATTAGCCTCGTTGATGTGAGACTTTCTCCTTTTTTGTCTTATCCACATAACCCCCCTCATTATATTCTATTCCACCCATAGTGCTATGTCCATGGCTCGCGCTCATATATTGCGTGAAAGTTTATAGGTTTGAGATTACTAAAGTATGAAACAATTGCTTGGCTTGTCATCGGGGTTGTGCATGATGAGAGCATTCTTGTGTGACGAAAATGAAGCATGACTAAACTATATGATTTTGTAGGGATGAACTTTCTTTGACCATGTTATTTTGAGAAGACATAATTGCTTTGTTAGTATGCTTGAAGTATTATTATTTTTATGTCAATATGAACTTTTGTCTTGAATCTTTCGGATCTGAATATTCATACCACAATTAAGAAGAATTACATTAAAATTATGCCAAGTAGCACTCCGCATCAAAAATTCTGTTTTTATCATTTACCTACTCGAGGACGAGCAGGAATTAGGCTTGGGGATGCTTGATACGTCTCCAACGTATCTATAATTTTTGATTGCTCCATGCTATATTATCTACTGTTTTGGACATTATTGGGCTTTATTATCCACTTTTATATTATTTTTGGGACTAACCTATTAACCGGAGGCCCAACCCAGAATTGCTGTTTTTTTTTGCCTGTTTTAGGGTTTCGAAGAAAAGGAATATTAAACGGAGTCCAAACGGAATGAAACCTTCGGGAACGTGATTTTCTCAACGAACAAGACCCAGGAGACTTGGACCCTATGTCAAGACACAAAAGAGGAAGCCACGAGGTAGGGGCGCGCCTACCCCCACCAGGCGCGCCCTCCACCCTCATGGGCCCCCTGTTGCTCCACCGACGTACTCCTTCCTCCTATATATACCTACGTACCCCCAAATGATCAGATACGGAGCCAAAACCCTAATTCCACCGCCGCAACTTTCTGTATCCACGAGATCCCATCTTGGGGCCTGTTCCGGAGCTCCGCCGGAGGGGGCATCGATCATGGAGGGCTTCTACATAAACACCATAGCCCCTCTGATGAAGTGTGAGTAGTTCACCTCAGACCTACGGGTCCATAGTTATTAACTAGATGGCTTCTTCTCTCTTTTTGGATCTCAATACAAAGTTCTCCCCCTCTCTTGTGGAGATCTATTCGATGTAATCTTCTTTTTGCGGTGTGTTTGTTTTTTCTGACCAGAAACAGTAGGAGTACCTCCCACTGTGCTATATATTAATGTAGGTTAGTGAAACTGTACATTGTAGTTACAAACCATCCTCCTTTGGGGGATGGGAAGTGTTGGGGAACATAGCAGAATTTTAAATTTTTCTATGCATCACCAAGATCAATCTATGGAGTCATCTAGCAACGAGGGAGAGAGGAGTGCATCTACATACCCTTGTAGATCGCGCGCGGAAGCGTTCAAGAGAACGTGGTTGATGGAGTCGTACTCGACGTGATCCAAACCACCGATGACCAAGTGCCGAACGGATAGCACCTCCGCGTTCAACACACGTACGGTTGGGAAGACGTCTCCTCCTTCTTGATCCAGCAAGGGGGAAGGAGAGGTTGATGAAGATCCAGCAGCACGACGGCGTGGTGGTGGATGCAGCAGGATCCCGGCAGGGCTTCGCCAAGCGCAAGCGGGAAGGAGAGGTATTACGGAGGGAGAGGGAGGCGCCAAGAGCAAGGGGTGCAGCTGCCCTACCTCCCCCCTCTTTATATAGGGGCCTTGGGGGGCGCCGGCCCTAGGAGATGGATCTCCAAGGGGGCGACAGCCAAGGGGTGGCTTCCCCCCCAAGCCAAGTGGGGGGTGCCCCCACCCTTGGGGTTTCCCAACCCTAGGCGCAGGGGAGGCCCAAGGGGGGCGCACCAGCCCACTAGGGGCTGGTTACCCACCCAACTCAGCCCATGGGGCCCTCCGGGATGGGTGGCCCCACCCGGTGGACCCCCGGGACCCTTCCCGTGGTCCCGGTACAATACCGGTGACCCCCGAAACCTTTCCGATGGTCGAAACCGGACTTCCTATATATAAATCTTTACCTCCGGACCATTCCGGAACTCCTCGTGACGTCCGAGATCTCTTACGGGACTCCGAACAACTTTTGGGTTACTGCATACTAATATCTCTACAACCCTAGCGTCACCGAACCTTAAGTGTGTAGACCCTACGGGTTCGGGAGACATGCAGACATGACCGAGATGCCTCTCCAGTCAATAACCAACAACGGGATCTGGATACCCATGTTGGCTCCCACATGCTCCACGATGATCTCATCGGATGAACCACGATGTCGAGGATTCAATCAATCTGTATACAATTCCCTTTGTCAATCAGTACGTTACTTGCCCGAGACTCGATCGTCGGTATCCCAATACCTTGTTCAATCTCGTTACCGGCAAGTCACTTTACTCGTACCGTAATGCATGATCCCATGATCAACCACTTGGTCACATTGAGCTCATTATGATGATGCATTACCGAGTGGGCCCAGAGATACCTCTCCGTCATACGGAGTGACAAATCCCAGTCTCGATTCGTGCCAACCCAACAGATACTTTCGGAGATACCTGTAGTGTACCTTTATAGTCACCCAATTACGTTGTGACGTTTGGCACACCCAAAGCACTCCTACGGTATCCGGGAGTTGCACAATCTCATGGTCTAAGGAAATGATACTTGACATTCGGAAAAGCTACAGCAAACGAACTACACGATCTTTGAGCTATGCTTAGGATTGGGTCTTGTCCATCACATCATTCTCCTAATGATGTGATCCCGTTATCAATGACATCCAATGTCCATAGTCAGGAAACCATGACTATCTTTTGATCAACGAGCTAGTCAACTAGAGGCTCACTAGGGACGTGTTGTGGTCTATGTATTCACACATGTATTACGATTTCCGGATAACACAATTATAGCATGAATAATAGACAATTATCATGAACAAAGAAATATAATAATAACCATTTTATTATTGCCTCTAGGGCATATTTCCAACAGTCTCCCACTTGCACTAGAGTCAATATTCTAGTTACATTGTGATGAATCGAACACCCATGCAGATATGGTGTTGATCATGTTTTGCTCTAGGGAGAGGTTTAGTCAATGGATCTGCCACATTCAGGTCCGTATGTACTTTACAAATCTCTATGTCTCCATTCTGAACACTTTCACGAATGGATTTGAAGCGACGCTTGATATGCCTGGTCTTCCTGTGAAACCTGGGCTCCTTGGCAAGGGCAATAGCTCCAGTGTTGTCACAGAAGAGAGTCATCGGGCCCGACTCATTGGATATGACTCCTAGGTCGGTAATGAACTCCTTCACCCAGACTACTTCTTGTGCTGCCTCCGAGGCTGCCATGTACTCCGCTTCACATGTAGATCCTGCCGCAACGCTCTGCTTGCAACTGCACCAGCTTACTGCCCCACCATTCAAAATATACATGTATCCGGTTTGTGACTTAGAGTCATCCAGATCTGTGTCGAAGCTAGCATTGACGTAACCCTTTACGACGAGCTCTTCGTCACCTCCATAAACGAGAAACATATCCTTGGTCCTTTTCAGGTACTTCAGGATATTCTTGACCGATGTCCAGTGTTCCATGCCGGGATTACTTTGGTACCTTCCTACCAAACTTACGGCAAGGTTTACATCAGGTCTGGTACACAGCATAGCATACATGATAGACCCTATGGCCGAGGCATAGGGGACGACACTCTTCTTTTCTCTATCTTCTGCCGTGGTCGGGTATTGAGCCGTGCTCAATCTCGTACCTTGCAATACAGGCAAGAACCCTTCTTTGACTGCTCCATTTTGAACTTCTTCAATATGTTGTCAAGGTACGTACTCTGTGAAAGACCAATGAGGCGTCTCGATCTATCTCTATAGATCTTGATGCCTAACATATAAGCAGCTTCTCCAAGGTCCTTCATTGAAAAACACTTGTTCAAGTAGGCCTTTATGCTTTCCAAGAATTCTATATCATTTCCCATCAACAGTATGTCATCAAAATACAATATGAGAAATGCTACAGAGCTCCCACTCACTTTCTTGTAAATGCAGGCTTCTCCATAAGTCTGTGTAAACCCAAACGCTTTGATCATCTCATCAAAACGAATGTTCCAACTCCGAGATGCTTGCACCAGCCCATAAATCGAGCGTTGGAGCTTGCACACCTTGTCAGCATTCTTAGGATCGACAAAACCTTCCAGTTGCATCATATACAATTCTTCCTTAAGGAAACCATTAAGGAATGCCGTTTTGACGTCCATTTGCCATATCTCATAATCATAGAATGCGGCAATTGCTAACATGATTCGGACGGACTTCAGCTTCGCTACGGGTGAGAAAGTCTCATCGTAGTCAACCCCTTGAACTTGTCGATAACCCTTAGCGACAAGCCGAGCTTTATAGATGGTCACATTACCATCCGCGCCTGTCTTCCTCTTAAAGATCCATTTATTTTCTATGGCTCGCCGATTATCGGGCAAGTCAGTCAAAGTCCATACTTCGTTTTCATACATGGATCCTATCTCGGATTTCATGGCTTCCAGCCATTTGTCGGAATCCGGGCCCGCCATTGCTTCTTCATAGTTCGAAGATTCACCGTTGTCTAACAGCATGATTTCCAAGACAGGGTTGTTGTACCAATCTGGTGTGGAACGTGTCCTCGTGGACCTACGAAGTTCAGTAGCAGCTTGATCTGAAGTTTCATGATCATCATCATCAACTTCCTCTCTAGTCGGTGCAGGCACTTCAGGAACATTTTCTTGAGCTGCGCCACTTACCGGTTCAAGAGGTAATACTTCATCAAGTTCTACTTTCCTCCCACTTATTTCTTTCGAGAGAAACTCTTTCTCTAGAAAGGACCCATTCTTGGCAACAAAGATCTTGCCTTCGGATCTGAGGTAGAAGGTATACCCAATAGTTTCTTTAGGGTATCCTATGAAGACGCATTTTTTCGATTTGGGTTCGAGCTTTTCAGGTTGAAGTTTCTTGACATAGGCATCGCATCCCCAAACTTTTAGAAACGACAACTTAGGTTTCTTCCCAAACCATAATTCATACGGTGTCGTCTCAACGGATTTCGATGGAGCCCTATTTAAAGTGAATGCGGCAGTCTCTAAAGCATAGCCCCAAAATGACAGCGGTAAATCGGTAAGAGACATCATAGACCCCACCATATCTAATAGAGTGCGCTTACGACGTTCGGACACACCATTACGCTGAGGTGTTCCAGGCGGCGTGAGTTGTGAAACTATTCCACATTTTCTTAAGTGTGTGCCAAATTCGTGACTCAAGTATTCTCCCCCACGATCTGATCACAAGAACTTGATTTTCCTGTCACATTGATTCTCAACCTCGCTCTGAAATTCCTTGAACTTTTCAAAAGTCTCAGACTTGTGTTTCATTAAGTAGACATACCCATATCTACTCAAATCATCAGTGAGGGTGAGAACATAACAATAGCCACCGCGAGCCTCAACACTCATTGGACCGCACACATCAGTATGTATGATTTCCAATAAGTTGGTTGCTCGCTCCATTGTTCCTGAGAACGGAGTCTTGGTCATTTTACCCATGAGGCATGGTTCGCACGTGTCAAATGATTCGTAATCAAGAGACTCTAAAAGTCCATCTGCATGGAGTTTCTTCATGCGTTTGACACCTATGTGACCAAGGCGACAGTGCCACAAGTATGTGGGACTATCATTATCAACCTTACATCTTTTGGTATTCACACTATGAATATGTGTAACATTACGCTCGAGATTCATTAAGAATAAACCATTCACCAATGGAGCATGACCATAAAACATATCTCTCATATAAATAGAACAACCATTATTCTCGGATTTAAATGAGTAGCCATCTCGAATTAAACGAGATCCTGATACAATGTTCATGCTCAAAGCTGGCACTAAATAACAATTATTGAGGTTTAAAACTAATCCCGTAGGTAAATGTAGAGGCAGCGTGCCGAAGGCGATCACATCGACCTTGGAACCATTCCCGACGTGCATCGTCACCTCGTCCTTCGCCAGTCTCCATTTATTCCGCAACTCCTGCTTTGAGTTACAAATGTGAGCAACCGCACCGGTATCAAATACCCAGGAGCTACTACGAGTGCTGGTAAGGTACACATCAATTACATGTATATCACATATACCTTTAGTGTTGCCGGCCTTCTTGTCCGCTAAGTATTTGGGGCAGTTCCGCTTCCAGTGACCACTTCCCTTGCAATAAAAACACTCAGTCTCAGGCTTGGGTCCATTCTTTGGCTTCTTCCCGGCAGCTTGCTTACCGGGCGCGGCAACTCCCTTGCCGTCCTTCTTGAAGTTCTTTTTACCCTTGCCTTTCTTGAACTTAGTGGTTTTATTCACCATCAACACTTGATGTTCATTTTTGATTTCCACCTTCGCTGATTTCAGCATTGAATATACCTCAGGAATGGTCTTTTCCATCCCCTGCATGTTGAAGTTTGTCACAAAGCTCTTGTAGCTTGGTGGAAGCGACTGAAGGATTCTGTCAATGACCGCGTCATCTGGGAGATTAACTCCCAGCTGAGTCAAGCGGTTATGCAACCCAGACATTCTGAGTATGTGCTCACTGACAGAACTATTTTCCTCCATCTTACAGCTGAAGAACTTGTCGGAGACTTCATATCTCTTGACCTGGGCATGAGCTTGAAAAACCATTTTCAGCTCTTCGAACATCTCATATGCTCCGTGTCTCTCAAAACGCTTTTGGAGCCCCGGTTCTAAGTTGTAAAGCATGCCGCACTGAACGAGGGAGTAATCATCAGCACGTGACTGCCAAGCGTTCATAACGTCTGGGTTCTCTAGGACAGGTGCGTCACCTAGCGGTGCTTCTAGGACATAATCTTTCTTGGCAGCTATGAGGATGTTCCTCAGGTTCCGGACCCAGTCCGTATAGTTGTTGCCATCGTCTTTCAGCTTGGTTTTCTCTAGGAACGCGTTGAAGTTGAGGACAACATGGGCCATTTGATCTACAAGACATATTGTAAAGATTTTAGACTAAGTTCATGATAATTAAGTTCATCTAATCAAATTATTCAATGAACTCCCACTCAGATAGACATCCCTCCAGTCATCTAAGTGAAACATGATCCGAGTTAACTAGGCCGTGTCCGATCATCATGTGAGACGGACTAGCCAACATCGGTGAACATCTTCATGTTGATCGTATCTTCTATACGACTCATGCTCGACCTTTCGGTCTTCCGTGTTCCGAGGCCATGTCTGTGATGGGGAACATAGCAGAAATTCAAAATTTTCTACGCATCACCAAGATCAATCTATGGAGAAATCTAGCAATGAGGGGAAGGAGAGTGCATTACCCTTGTAGATCGCTAAGCGGAAGCGTTGCAAGAACGCAGATGATGGAGTCGTACTCGTAGCGATTCAGATCGCGGTTGATTCCGATCTAAGTGCCGAACGGACGGCACCTCCATGTTCAACACACGTACAGCCCGGGGACGTCTCCTCCTTCTTGATCCAGCAAGGGGAGAGGAGAAGTTGAGGGAGAGATCCGTCAGCACGACGGCATGGTGGTGGTGGAGCTCGTGGTTCTCCGGCAGGGCTTCGCCAAGCACCATGGAGGAGGAGGAGAAGGTAGGAGGAGGGAGGGCTGCGCCAGGGAAGAGGTCGCGGCTGCCCTCCCACTCCTCCACTATATATAGGGGCAAGGGGAGGGGGGGAGGCGCCCTAGGGTTTTCCCTAGGGGGCGGCGTCTAGGCAGATTGGATCTCCCTAGGGAAAATCCTAGGGAGACTTGCCCCCCAAGCCAAGCAGGTGGAGGCTTGCCTCCCAAGCCAGGTGGGGGCGCCCCACCTCCCCAAGTAACGTGGGAAAGGGTGTGGGGGGCGCACCAACCCTTAGTGGGCTGGTTTGCCCCTTCCCCTTTGGCCCATGAGGCCCTCCAACACTTGCCGGGGCTCCAGAAACACCTTTCGGTCATGCTGGCCATAGCCTAGTACCTCCGGAACACTTCCGGACTCCAATACCCTTCGTCCAATATATCAATCTTCACCGCCGGACCATTCCGGAGTTCCTCGTCACGTCCGGGATCTCATCCGGGACTCCGAACAACCTTCGGTAACCACTTACTATTTCCCATAACAACTCTAGCGTCACCAAACCTTAAGTGTGTAGACCCTACAGGTTCGGGAACCATGCAGACATGACCGAGACACCTCTTCGGCCAATAACCAATAGCGGGATCTGGATACCCATATTGGCTCCCACATGTTCCACGATGATCTCATCGGATGAACCACGATGTCAAGGATTCAATCAATCCCGTATTCAATTCCCTTTGTCTACCGGTATAGTACTTGCCCGAGATTCGATCGTCGGTATCTCGATACCTTGTTCAATCTCGTTACCGGCAAGTCTCTTTACTCATTCCGTAACACATCATCCCGTGATCAACTCCTTGATCACATTGTGCACATTATGATGATGTCCTACCGAGTGGGCCCAGAGATACCTCTCCGTCACACGGAGTGACAAATCCCAGTCTCGATTCGTGCCAACCCAACAGACACTTTCGGAGATACCCGTAGTGCACCTTTATAGCCACCCAGTTACGTTGTGACGTTTGGCACACCCAAAGTATTCCTACAGTGTCCGGGAGTTGCACAATCTCATGGTCTAAGGAAATGATACTTGACATTAGAAAAGCTTTAGCATACGAACTACACGATCTTGTGCTAGGCTTAGGATTGGGTCTTGTCCATCACATCATTCTCCTAATGATGTGATCCTGTTATCAACGACATCCAATGTCCATGGTCAGGAAACCGTAACCATCTATTGATCAACGAGCTAGTCAACTAGAGGCTTACTAGGGACATGGTGTTGTCTATGCATCCACACATGTATCTGAGTTTCCTATCAATACAATTCTTGCATGGATAATAAACGATTATCATGAACAAGGAAATATAATAATAACTAATTTATTATTGCCTCTAGGGCATATTTCCAACAGTCTCCCACTTGCACTAGAGTCAATGATCCAGTTCACATCGCTATGTGATTAAGACTCAAGGTCACATCCCTATGTGACTAACACCCAAAGAGTTTACTAGAGTCAATAATCTAGTTCACATTACCATGTGATTAACACTCAATGAGTTCTGGGTTTGATCATGTTATGCTTGTGAGAGATGTTATAGTCAACGGGTCTGAATCTTTCAGATCCATGTGTGTTTTACAAATCTCTATGTCATCTCCTAGATGCAGCTACCACGCTCTATTTGGAGCTATTCCAAATAACTATTCTACTATACGAATCCAGTTTACTACTCAGAATAATCTGGATTAGTGTCAAAGTTTGCATTGGCGTAACCCTTTACGACGAACTCTTTTACCACCTCCATAATCGAGAAAATTCCTTAGTCCACTAGTTACTAAGGATAACTTTGACTGTTGTCCTGTGATCCATTCTTGGATCACTCTTGTACCCCTTGACTGACTCATGGCAAGGCACACTTCAGGTGCGGTACACAGCATAGCATACTGTAGAGCCTGCGTCTAAAGCATAGGGGACGACCTTCGTCCTTTCTCTCTATTCTGCCGCAGTCAGGTTTCGAGTCTTACTCAATGTTCATACCTTATAACACAGCCAAGAACTCCTTCTTTGCCGATCCATTTTGAACTTCTTCAAAATCTTGTCAAGGTATGTATTCATTTGAAATTACTATTAAGCGTTTTGATCTATCCTTATAGATCTTAATGCTCAATACTCAAGTAGCCTAATCCAGGTTTTCCATTGAAAAACACTTTTCAAATAACTCGCATGCTTCCCAGAAATTCTACATCATTTCCGATCAACAATATGTCAACAACATATACTCATCAGAAATTTTATAGTGCTCCCACTCACTTCTTTGGAAATACAAGTTTCTCATAAACTTTGTATAAACCCAAAATCTTTGATCATCATCAAAGCGTATATTCCAACTCCGAGATGCTTACTCCAGTCCTTAGAAGGATTGATGGAGCTTCGCATGCTTGTTAGCATCTTTCAGGATTGTTAAAACCTTCTAGTTGTATCACATACAACCTTTCCTCAAGAAAATCATGAGGAAACAATGTTTTGACATCCTATCTGCAAGATTTCACAAATAATGCAGTGACTGCTAATATAATTCCAACAGACTCTTAGCATCGCTACGAGTGAGAAAGTCTCGCCGTAGTCAACTCCTTGAACTTGTCGGGAAACATCTTAATGACAAGTCAAGCTTTATTAATGGTGACATTTACCATCATTGTCCGTCTTCCTTTTAAAATCCATCTGTACTCAACAGCCTCATGACCATCGAGCCGTTCTGCCAAAGTCTACACTTTGTTTTCATGGATCCTCTCTCGGATTTTATGGCCTCGAGCCATTCATCGGAATCCGGGCCCACCATCGCTTCTCCAAAGCTTGTAGGTTCATTGTTGTCTAGCAACATGACTTCCAAGACAGGATTACGTACCACTCTGAAGTAGTACGCATCCTTGTCATCCTACGAGGTTTGGGAGTGACTTGATCCGAAGTCTCATGATCACTATCATAAGCTTCCACTTCAATTGGTGTAGGTGCCACAGGAACAACTCTTTGTGCCCTACTATACACTAGTTGAAGTGACGGTTCAATAACCTCATCAAGTCTCCACCATCCTCCCACTCAATTCTTTTGAGAGAAACTTTTCCTCGAGAAAGGACCCGATTCTAGAAACAATCCCTATTGCTTTCGGATCTGAGACAGGAGGTATACCCAACTGTTTTAGGTATTCTATGAAGATGCATTCATCCGCTTTGGGTTCAAGCTTATCAGCCTGAAACTTTTCACATAAGCGTCGTAGCCCCAAACTTTTAAGAAACGACAGCTTAGGTTTCTCTAAACCATATGGTGTCGTCTCAACGGAATTGTGTGGTGCCCTATTTAAAGTGAATGCGATTGTCTCTAATGCCTAACCCATAAACTATCGTGGTAATTCGATAAGAGACATCATGGTATGCATCATATCCAATAGGGTGCAGTTATGATGTTCGGACACACCATCACACTATGGTGTTCCAGGCGGTACTAGTCGTGAAACAATTTCCACAATGTCTCAATTGTGTACCAAACTCGCAACTCAGATATTCATCTCTATGATCATATCATAGATATTTTATCCTCTTGTCACGACGATCTTCAACTTCATTCTGAAATTACTTGAACCATTCAATAATTCAGACTTGTGTTTCATCAAGTAAACATACTCAGTATCTACTCAAATCATCTGTGAAGTAAGAGCATAACGATATCCACTGCGTGCCTCAGCACTCATTGGACTGCACACATCAAAATGTGTTACTTCCAACAAGTTGCTTTCTTGTTCCATTTTACTGAAATTGAAGCTTTCAGTCATCTTGCCCATGTGGTATGATTTGCATGTCTCAAGAGATTCAAAATCAAGTGAGTCCAAACGGTCCATCTGCATGGAGTTTCTTCATGCGTATATACCAACAGACATGGTTCACATGTCTCAATCTTTCAGAAATGAGTGAGTCCAAAGATCCATCAACATGGAGCTTCTTCATGTGTTTTTTACCAATATGACTTACATGGCAGTGCCACAAGTAGGTGGTACTATCATTACTATCTTATATCTTTTGGCATGAACATGTGTATCACTATGATCGAGATTCAATAAACCATTCATTTTAGGTGCAAGACCATTGAAGGTATTATTCAAATAAACAGAGTAACTATTATTCTCCTTAAATGAATGGTCGTATGCGATAGACATAATCCAATCATGTCTATGCTCAACGCAAACACCAAATAACAATTATTTAGGTCTAACACCAATCTCGATGGTAGAGGGAGTATGCGATGCTTGATCACATCAAGCTTGGAAACACTTCCAACACATATCGTCGTCTCACCTTTAGCTAGTCTCCGTTTATTCCGTAGCTTTTACTTAGCAACCGAACTGGTATCTAATACCCTGGTGCTACTAGGAGTACTAGTAAAGTACGCATTAACATAATGTATATCCAATATACTTCTATCGACCTTGCCAGCCTTCTCATCTACCAAGTATCTAGGGTAATTCTGCTCCAGTGGCTGTTCCCCTTATTACAGAAGCACTTAGTCTCGGGCTTGGGTTCAACTTTGGGTTTCTTCACTTGAGCAGCAACTGACTTGTCGTTTCATGAAGTATCCCTTTCTTGCCCTTGCCCTTCTTGAAACTAGTGGTTTTTAACTAACCATCAACAATTGATGCTCCTAGTTGACTTCTACTTTCGTGGTGTCAAGCATCGCGAATATCTCAAGGATCATCATATCTATCCCTAATATGTTATAGTTCATCACGAAGCTCTAGCAGCTTGGTGGCAATGACTTTGGAGAAACATCACTATCTTATCTGGAAGATCAACTCCCACTCGATTCAAGTGATTGTTGTACTCAGACAATCTGAGCACAAGCTCAACGATTGAGCTTTTCTCCCTTAGTTTGCAGGCTAAGAAAATCGTCGGAGGTCTTATACCTCTTGACGTGGGCACGAGCCTGAAATCCCAATTTCAGCACTCGAAACATCTCATATGTTCTGCGACATTTCAAAAATGTCTTCGGTGCCTCAATTCTAAACCATTTCACATTACCGAACTATCATGTAGTCATCAAAACGTGTATGTCAGATGTTCGCAACATCCACAGACCACGTTCAAGGTCTAGCACACCGAGCGGTGCATTAAGGACATAAGCCTTCTAGTGTCCGCATAATTGCTACTATCAACTTTCAACTATATTTTCTCTAGGAACGTATCTAAAACAGTAGAACTAAAGCGCGAGCTACGACATAATTTGCAAAAACCTTTTGACTATGTTCAGGATAAACAAGTTCATCTTATGAACTCCCACTTAGATAGACATCCCTCTAGTCATCTAAGTGATTACATGATCCGAGTCAACTAGGCCGTGTCCGATCATCACGTGAGACGGACTAGTCATCATCGGTGAACATCTTCATGTTGATCGTATCTACCATACGACTCATGCTCGACCTTTCGGTCTCTTGTGTTTCGAGGCCATGTCTGTACATGCTAGGCTCGTCAAGTCAACCTAAGTGTTTCGCGTGTGTAAATCTGGCTTACACCCGTTGTATGTGAACGTAAGAATCTATCACACCCGATCATCACGTGGTGCTTCGAAACGACGAACTTTTGCAACGGTGCACAGTTAGGGGGAACACTTTCTTGAAATTTTAATGAGGGATCATCTTATTTACTACCGTCGTTCTAAGCAAATAAGATGTATAAACATGATAAACATCACATGCAATCAAATAGTGACATGATATGGCCATTATCATTTTGCTCCTTTTGATCTCCATCTTCGGGGCTCCATGATCATCATCGTCACCGGCATGACACCATGATCTCCATCATCATGATCTCCATCATCGTGTCTCCATGAAATTGTCTCGCCAACTATTACTTCTACTACTATGGCTAACGGTTTAGCAATGAAGTAAAGTAATTACATGGCGTTATTCAGTGACACGCAGGTCATACAATAAATAAAGACAACTCCTATGGCTCCTGCCGGTTGTCATACTCATCGACATGCAAGTCGTGATTCCTATTACAAGAACATGATCAATCTCATACATCACATATCATTCATCGCATTCTTTTTGGCCATATCACATCACATAGCATACCCTGCAAAAACAAGTTAGACGTCCTCTAATTGTTGTTGCATGTTTTACGTGGCTGCTATGGGTTTCGAGCAAGAACGCATCTTACCTAGGCAAAAGCCACAACGGTGATATGCCAATTGCTATTTACCCTTCATAAGGACCCTCTTCATCGAATCCGATCCGACTAAGGTGGGAGAGACAGACACCCGTTAGCCACCTTATGCATCAAGTGCATGTCAGTCGGTGGAACCTGTCTCACGTAAGAGTACGTGTAAGGTCGGTCCGGGCCGCTTCATCCCACAATGCCGCCGAATCAAGATAAGACTAGTAACGGCAAGCAAATTGAACAAATCATCGCCCACAACTACTTTGTGTTCTACTCGTGCATAGAATCTACGCATAGACCTAGCTCATGATGCCACTGATGGGGAACGTAGCAGAAATTCAAAATTTTCTACGCATCACCAAGATCAATCTATGGAGAAATCTAGAAACGAGGGGAAGGAGAGTGCATCTACATACCCTTGTAGATCGCTAAGCGGAAGCGTTGCAAGAACGCGGATGATGGAGTCGTACTCGTAGCGATTCAGATTGCGGTTGATACCGATCTAAGTGCCGAACGGACGGCACCTCCGCGTTCAACACACGTACAGCCCGGGGACGTCTCCTCCTTCTTGATCCAGCAAGGGGAGAGGAGAAGTTGAGGGAGAGCTCCGTCAGCACGACGGCGTGGTGGTGGTGGAGCTCGTGGTTCTCCGGCAGGGCTTCGCCAAGCACCATGGAGGAGGAGGAGAAGGTAGGAGGAGGGAGGGCTGCGCCAGGGAAGAGGTCGCGGCTGCCCTCCCACTCCTCCACTATATATAGGGGCAAGGGGAGAGGGGGAGGGGCCCTAGGGTTTCCCCTAGGGGCGGCGGCTAGGCAGATTGGATCTCCCTAGGGAAAATCCAAAGGAGACTTGCCCCCCAAGCCAAGCAGGTGGAGGCTTGCCTCCCAAGCCAGGTGGAGGCGCCCCACCTCCCCAAGTAACGTGGGAAAGGGTGTGGGGGGCGCACCAACCCTTAGTGGGCTGGTTTGCCCCTTCCCCTTTGGCCCATGAGGCCCTCCAACACTTGTCAGGGCTCCCGAAACACCTTTCGGTCATGCTGGCCATAGCCTGGTACCTCCGGAACACTTCCGGACTCCAATACCCTTCGTCCAATATATCAATCTTCACCGCCGGACCATTCCGGAGTTCCTCGTCACGTCCGGGATCTCATCCGGGACTCCGAACAACCTTTGGTAACCACTTACTATTTCCCATAACAACTCTAGTGTCACCAAACCTTAAGTGTGTAGACCCTACGGGTTCGGGAACCATGCAGACATGACCGAGACACCTCTTCGGCCAATAACCAATAGCGGGATCTGGATACCCATATTGGCTCCCACATGTTCCACGATGATCTCATCGGATGAACCACGATGTCAAGGATTCAATCAATCCCGTATTCAATTCCCTTTGTCTACCGGTATAGTACTTGCCCGAGATTCGATCGTCGGTATCTCGATACCTTGTTCAATCTCGTTACCGGCAAGTCTCTTTACTCGTTCCGTAACACATCATCCCGTGATCAACTCCTTGATCACATTGTGCACATTATGATGATGTCCTACCGAGTGGGCCCAGAGATACCTCTCCGTCACATGGAGTGACAAATCCCAGTCTCGATTCGTGCCAACCCAACAGACACTTTCGAAGATACCCGTAGTGCACCTTTATAGCCACCCAGTTACGTTGTGACGTTTGGCACACCCAAAGTATTCCTACGGTATCCGGGAGTTGCACAATCTCATGGTCTAAGGAAACGATACTTGACATTAGAAAAGCTTTAGCATACGAACTACACGATCTTGTGCTAGGCTTAGGATTGGGTCTTGTCCATCACATCATTCTCCTAATGATGTGATCCCGTTATCAACGACATCCAATGTCCATGGTTAGGAAACCGTAACCATCTATTGATCAACGAGCTAGTCAACTAGAGGCTTACTAGGGACATGGTGTTGTCTATGTATCCACACATGTATCTGAGTTTCCTATCAATACAATTCTAGCATGGATAATAAACGATTATCATGAACAAGGAAATATAATAATAACTAATTTATTATTGCCTCTAGGGCATATTTACAACAGTCTGTACATGCTAGGCTCGTCAAGTCAACCTAAGTGTATTGCATGTGTAAATCTGGCTTACACCCGTTGTATTCGAACGTTAGAATCTATCACACCCGATCATCACGTGGTGCTTCGAAACAATGAACCTTCGCAACGGTGCACAGTTAGGGGGAACACTTTCTTGAAATTATTACGAGGGATCATCTTATTTAAGCTACCGTCGTTCTAAGCAAATAAGATGTAAAACATGATAAACATCACATGCAATCAAATGGTGGCATGATATGGCCAATATCATTTGCTCCTTTTGATCTCCATCTTCGGGGCTCCATGATCATCGTTGTCACCGGCATGACACCATGATCTCCATCATCGTGTCTTCTTGAAGTTGTCTCGTCATCTATTACTTCTACTACTATGGCTAACGGTTTAGCAATAAAGTAAAGTAATTACATGATGTTATATGTTGACACACAGGTCACAAATAAATTAAGACAACTCCTATGGCTCCTGCCGGTTGTCATACTCATCGACATGCAAGTCGTGATTCCTATTACAAGAACATGATCATCTCATACATCACATATATCATTCATCACATCCTTTGGCCATATCACATCACAAAACACTTGCTGCAAAAACAAGTTAGACGTCCTCTAATTGTTGTTGCAAGTTTTTACGTGGTTGCTATAGGTTTCTAGCAAGAACGTTTCTTACCTACGCCAAAACCACAACGTGAATTGCCAATTTCTATTTACCCTTCATAAGGACCCTGTTCATCGAATCCAATCCGACTAAAGTGGGAGAGACAGACACCCGCCAGCCACCTTATGCAACTAGTGCATGTCAGTCGGTGGAACCAGTCTCACATAAGCGTACGTGTAAGGTCGGTCCGGGCCACTTCATCCCACAATGCCGCCGAATCAAGATAAGACTAGTAACGGCAAGCAAATTGACAATATCGACGCCCACAACTGCTTTGTGTTCTACTCGTGTATAGAAACTACGCATAGACCTAGCTCATGATGCCACTGTTGGGGAACGTAGCAGAATTTTAAAATTTTCTACGCATCACCAAGATCAATCTATGGAGTCATCTAGCAACGAGGGAGAGAGGAGTGCATCTACATACCCTTGTAGATCATGCGCGGAAGCGTTCAAGAGAACAGGGTTGATGGAGTCGTACTCGACGTGATCCAAATCACCGATGACCAAGTGCCGAACGGACAGCACCTCCGCGTTCAACACACGTACGGTTGGGAAGACATCTCCTCCTTCTTGATCCAGCAAGGGGGAAGGAGAGGTTGATGAAGATCCAGCAGCACGACGGCGTGGTGGTGGATGCAGCAGGATCCCGGCAGGGCTTCGCCAAGCGCAAGCGGGAAGGAGAGGTATTACGGAGGGAGAGGGAGGCGCCAAGAGCAAGGGGTGCAGCTGCCCTCCCTTCCCCCCTCTTTATATAGGGGCCTTGGGGGGCGCCGGCCCTAGGAGATGGATCTCCAAGGGGGCGGCGGCCAAGGGGTGGCTTCCCCCCCAAGCCAAGTGGGGGGCGCCCCACCCCTAGGGTTTCCCAACCCTAGGCGCAGGGGAGGCCCAAGGGGGGCGCACCATCCCACTAGGGGCTGGTTACCCACCCAACTCAGCCCATGGGGCCCTCCAGGATGGGTGGCCCCACCCGGTGGACCCCCGGGACCCTTCCGGTGGTCCCGGTACAATACCGGTGACCCCCGAAACCTTCCCGATGGCCGAAACCGGACTTCCTATATATAAATCTTTACCTCCGGACCATTCCGGAACTCCTCGTGACGTACGGGATCTCATCCGGGACTCCGAACAACTTTCGGGTTACTGCATACTAATATCTCTACAACCCTAGCGTCACCGAACCTTAAGTGTGTAGACCCTACGGGTTCGGGAGACATGCAGACATGACCGAGACGCCTCTCCGGTCAATAACCAACAACGGGATCTAGATACCCATGTTGGCTCCCACATGCTCCACGATGATCTCATCGGATGAACCACGATGTCGAGGATTCAATCAATCCGTATACAATTCCCTTTGTCAATTGGTATGTTACTTGCCCGAGACTCGATCGTCGGTATCCCAATACCTTGTTCAATCTCGTTACCGGCAAGTCACTTTACTCGTACCGTAATATATGATCCCGTGATCAACCACTTGGTCACATTGAGCTCATTATGATGATGCATTACCGAGTGGGCCCAGAGATACCGCTCCGTCATATGGAGTGACAAATCCCAGTCTCGATTCATGCCAACCCAACAGATACTTTCGGAGATACCTGTAGTGTACCTTTATAGTCACCCAGTTACGTTGTGACGTTTGGCACACCCAAAGCACTCCTATGGTATCCGGGAGTTGCACAATCTCGTGGTCTAAGGAAATGATACTTGACATTCGGAAAAGCTACAGCAAACGAACTACACGATCTTTGAGATATGCTTAGGATTGGGTCTTGTCCATCACATCATTCTCCTAATGATGTGATCCCGTTATCAATGACATCCAATGTCCATAGTCAGGAAACCATGACTATCTTTTGATCAACGAGCTAGTCAACTAGAGGCTCACTAGGGACATGTTGTGGTCTATGTATTCACACATGTATTACGATTTCCGGATAACACAATTATAGCATGAATAATAGACAATTATCATGAACAAAGAAATATAATAATAACCATTTTATTATTTCCTCTAGGGCATATTTCCAACAGGAAGCAGGTACTAGTTTGCAGGGATGCAAGTATTATTGAAATGTATTGTTTGTGCTCCTCTCTAACCCTATGGGTGGGCAGTGAAAAATCAGCCTTAAGTCTACTTAACCAGGAGGTTTTAGCTGGTATGATCTTTCTAAAGTGTTTGTCATTGCGCTCCTTCCATATACTCCAGGCCGCCAGCAAAAATAGTTCCATAAAGAGTGGCCTATTCCAGTCTTGTTTTGCTTTGGAGATGTTGTCCAGTCTTGTGCTGCCCTGAGACCAGGAGAGGCCAAGGTGAGACCAGCAATCAGAGCTGAAGTGGCACTCGAAGAAGAGATGTTCCAACGTCTCCTCAATTGGTAAACCACAAAGAATGCAGTCATGATCATCTCCAATATTGTAATGCCTTCGCTTTAGCATATTCCTGGTGTTGAGGCGGTCAGAAAGTAGCAGCCACCCGAAGACTTTTATTTTCATGGTTGACTTAGATTTCCAAATCCATCCAAAAGGTTCATGTGCTTGAATTTCTCTGAAGTAGAATGTATAGTATTGTTTTGCAGAGAAGATATTGGTGTTCCAAACGTATGTCCACTTGTCAATCTCATTGGAGAGATGAACCTCCAAAACTTTTAGCTGAAGTTGTCTAATTTCTGCATATGCTTGTGGTGAGAGTGGTAAATGAAACGCCTCTTGTAGGGTGGTGATGCCCAAGAATTGTTGGACAGACAGATCCTCATTTTTGGCATATGAGAGTGCTCGAGGATATGAGTCGGCAAGTATGTCCTTTCTCCACATGTCTTTCTAAAAGAGTACGTTTTCACCATTCCCCACAGTCACCTTAGAGATACCCCGGTAAGTTGGTATTAGCTTGATCACATCTCTCCACCAAAACGATCCACATGGGTCAGATGCATGTGGGATTTGGTCAATGTAGTAAGTGTCCCATATCAATTGCACCCACGGTGTGTCCCACTTATTGTAGAACTTGTGAAGGTATTTAAGCAGTAGGGAATCGCCTTGAACACGCAGATTTAATACGCCCAAGCCACCACTGGTCTTGGGCCGACACACCATTTCCTAGGAGGCAAGGGAGTTAATTTTGTCTCCATGGTCCGTTTTTTTAATCCACAAGCATTTCCTTCTTATTTTGTCCAGTAATTCAATGATCTTTGTCGACAGTCTTAGAGTACAGATGGCAAATATAATGAGCGATGTAATGACCGAGTTTAGAAGTGATAGTTTGCCACCATAAGAAACCATGTTGAGGGTGGCAGATAACCGTCGCTCGAGGGAGAAAACAAGGGGCATAAGCTCTTGGACAAGAGGGTTTAGTAGTGCCAAGTGGCAGTCCAAGGTAGGTGAATGGCATTTTCCCCACGACACATCCGAAGGTGTTGGCAATCTCCTCACTTTTTCTGTGCCACAATTGATTGGGATAAGAGTAGACTTGTGGAAGTTTATTCTTAGTCCAACTGAGGAGGCATAGTCGGTTAATATGGTCTTGACAATCTGAGCTTGTTGCATGCATGCTGGAATGGCCAATATAGTGTCATTGGCGTACTGGATCACATGATACTCTTTTTGGTTTGTTGAATAAAATGGTAGGCGTATAAGATTGCGCTGGAAAACATCATTGATGACTTCTTGAAGAAGATCGGCCGCAAGTACAAAAATTAGTGGAGAGAGGGGGTAGCCCTGCCGTACTCCACATTGACAAAGAAATTGCCGACCAGGTGTTCCATTTAGTAACACTGATGATTTACCTGAGGAGAATATGCATCGAACCCAGCTTATCCATTTATCATTAAACCCCATGCTTTTCATAATGTCAATCATGGCCTCATGCTCAATCGTGTCAAATGCTTTTGGAAAGTCTAGTTTTAGGAGCATAATTTCCTGCTTGGATTGTTGACATTGATATATGTATTCGTATGCCCATGCAAGGAAATCTTGAATAGTTCTCCCCTTGAGAAATCCATACTAATTACGGTGCACGATCTTGAGTATGACTTTTTGTAGTCTATTGGCCAGGATCTTCGTGATAACCTTAAGACAATAGTTCAAGAGCGTGATTGGTCTATAATCATTGATCGTTTCGGGAGAGCTGATCTTTGGGATGAGTGTGATGAACCCGTCATTAATGCTCTCAAGTGAAAGATTGCCCTCGTGAAATTGATGGCAGAGCTTGTAGAAGTCCTCCTTAATTATTGGCCAACATTTCTTGAGAAACACACCCGTGAAACCATCCGGGCCAGGTGCTCTATCCATGGGCATCTCTCTAATTACGTTGTCAATCTCGATGTTTGAAAAGGGGACAGTGAGAACATCCAAGTCATGGCACTTCTTGATGATTCTGTGTAGATCAAATTTCATGTCATGTCCAGATGAAGAACCCATTCTTTCTTTGAAAGTTTGGAAGATGATTGATTCTTTCCCTGTGTGATCTTCAACAGCAATCCCATCAGTAGAGTTAGGGATGCAATATTGTTCTTTCTGTACCTTTCTGAAGCCATTGCCTGGAAAAAATTTGATGGTTTGTCCCCAAATTTAACCCACCGTATGGTGCACCGTTTTTTCCAATAGAGTTGCTGATATTTGAGCAACCAGAGAATATGGTTTTTGAGTATTTTTCTGAAGTTATTCTCCGGGACAGTTAATGAACGTTTATTTTCCAATTCATCGATCTCGCAAAGAGCTTTATTAGAATTCTCAATTTCCATAGAGAGTTTGGAAATTCCTTTGCTCCATTATTTAAGATCTCTGCATAGAGTTTTAAGTTTACAGCAAAGATTTGTGGCAGGATTTGTGGACGTGACATTTTTGGCCCAAGACTTTGCAACCACATCCATAAAACCAGGGTGTTGGACCCAATATGTTTCAAAGCGAAATAGTTTGGATCTAGGGATGGCAGTTTCAATATTAACCACACAAGGTATATGATCAGAAATAGGTTTACCTAGTGGTTTTACCATGGTTTTAGGGTAAGATGTAGTCCAGTTTGTGCTTGTGAAGAACCAATCGAGTTGTTCAAGAAGAGGATCTTGTTGCATGTTGCTCCAGGTGAACATGCGGCCTTTTATTGGACGTTCAATTAGGCATGTTTGTTGAGACCGATGAATTGTGGGTTTATGATCAAGTCTATCTATGAACAATATTTGAATCTTCTCTAAATTCTTTTATGTATGATTGGTTATCTTTGCAAGTCTCTTCGAATTATCAGTTTGGTTTGGCCTACTAGATTGATCTTTCTTGCAATGGGAGAAGTGCTTAGCTTTGGGTTCAGTCTTGCGGTGTCCTTTCCCAGTGACAGTAGGGGCAGCAAGGCACGTATTGTATTGTTGCCATCGAGGATAACAAGATGGGGTTTTCATCATATTGCATGAGTTTATCCCTCTACATCATGTCATCTTGCTTAAGGTGTTACTATGTTTTCATTAACTTAATACTCTAGATGCATGCTAGATAGCGGTCGATGAGTGGAGTAATAGTAGTAGATGCATGCAGGAGTCGGTCTACTTGTCTCGGACGTGATGCCTATATACATGATCATACCTAGATATTCTCATAACTATGCTCAATTCTGTCAATTGCTCAACAGTAATTTGTTCACCCACCGTAGAATACTTATGCTCTCGAGAGAAGCCACTAGTGAAACCTATGGCCCCCGGGTCTATCTTCATCATATTAATCTACCAATACTTAGTTGTTTCCTTTTGCTTTTACTTTGCTTTTATTTTACTTTGCATCTTTATCATAAAAATACCAAAAATATTATCTTATCATATCTATCGAATCTCACTCTCGTAAGTGGCCGAGTAGGGATTAACAACCCCTATTTGCGTTGGTTGCGAGGATTTATTTGTTTTGTGCAGGTACGAGGGACTCGCGCGTAGCCTCCTACTGGATTGATACCTTGGTTCTCAAAAACTGAGGGGAATACTTACGCTACTTTGCTGCATCATCCCTTCCTCTTCGGGGAAAACCAACGCAGTGCTCAAGAGGTAGCAGAGATCAAACACATAGCTACTTGTACATACCCTCAGCCCCGAGGGAGAACTAATCCCTCCTCGTCATGGAAAGCACCGGGGTGATGAAGATAGCCACCGGAGAGGGATTCCCCCTCCGGCAGGGTGCCGGAACGGGTCTAGATTGGTTTTCAGTGGCTATGGAGGCTTCTGGCAGCGGAACTCCCGGTCTATTCTGCTCCTCGAAGTTTTTAGGGTATATGGGTATATATGGGAGGAAGAAGTACGTCGGTGGACCTCCGGGCTGTCCACGAGGTAGGGGGTGTGCCCAGGGGGTAGGCGTGCCCCCCACCTTCGTGGGCAGCCCGGGACTCTCCTGGTGCAACTCCGGTACTCCCTGGGCTTCTTCTGGTCCAAAAATAAGTTCCGTGAAGTTTCAGGTCAATTAGACTCCGTTTGATTTTCCTTTTCTGCGATACTCTAAAACAAGGAAAAAACAGAAACTAGCACTGGGCTCTGGGTTAATAGGTTAGTCCCAAAAATAATATAAAAGTGTCTAATAAAGCACACAAACATCCAAAATAGATAATATAATAGTATGAATACTTCATAAATTATAGATACATTGGAGACGTATTAGCATCCCCAAGCTTAATTCCTGCTCGTCCTCGAGTAGGTAAATGATAAAATAAATAATTTATGAAGTGTGAATGCTAGCAGGTGCACAAGTTTGATCAATGATAATTTCAGTCACCTTTTCTAGCATCATTATATATCATAACAATAGCTCATCTCATAAAGCTTCTCATGATCAAGTAACAAGCTATTCACATGTTAAAGTATAGATCATAAAGTTTCTTGAAAACTAACAAACCATGTTATCAGTCATCAAACAATTACAATTCATCTTATTTTCAGGAAGAGTATATGTCAGAGCTTTGATTTAGCATACCCCACATACTCAAATATCATGTAGTCTTTCACAATTGCTAACACTCACGCGATATTTATGGGTTCAAAGTTTTAATCAGACACAGAGAAAGATAGGGGCTTATAGATTCGCCTCCCAACCTTTTACCTCAAGGGTAATGTCAACAATAATAGTTCATGATGCCTTACATCCAATTGGATATATATATATATATATATATATATATATATCAGAATCTTTCCAACACAATGTGCTTGCCAAAGGATAAAATGTAAAAAGGATAGGTGAAGATCACCATGACTCTTGCATAAGGGTAGAAGATAAAAGTAAAGATAGGCCCTTCACAGAGGGAAGCAGAGGTTGTCATGTGCTTTTATAGTTGGATGCATAAATCTTAATGCAAAATAAAGGTCACTTTATTGTCCCCTGTGATAGGGACCTTTATTATGCAGTCCGTCGCTTTTATTGCTTCCATATCAAAAGATCGTATAAAGCTTATTTTCTCCACACTAAAAGATCATACATATTTACAGAGCAATTTTTATTGCATGCACCGATGAAAATTTACTTGAAGGATCTTACTCAGTCCATAGGTAGGTATGGTGGACTCTCATGGCAATACTGGTTTAAGGGATGTTTGGAAGCACAAGTAGTATCTCTACTTGGTGCGAACAATTTGGTTAGCATGAGGGGGAAAGGCAAGCTCAACATGTTGGATGATCCATGACAATATACTTTATTTTAGATATAAGAAAACATAACCCATTACGTTGTCTTCCTTGTCCAACCTCAACCTTTTAGCATGTCATATTTTAATGAGTGCTCACTGTCGTGGATCTAAGACTGACAGTAGAATGGGGGGTAGGTATGAGGAGGCAAGATCCTAGCTATGGAGTAGTTGTACACACGAGTTTTATGAGTTCAGACCCTTCTCGGAGGAAGTAACAGCCCTACGTCTCGGTGCCCTGAGGCGGTCGACTGGATTATATGTGTGTGTGTGAGTTTACAAAAGTGCGAACCGTTGTCCCAGAGGAGGGGGGTAGCTTATATAGAGTGCGCCAGGACCCCAGCTCCCCTCCGTTACACAGGTGTGACGCCCGGGTAATTAAGCTACAGTGATCCTCTGCTAATGATGCCACGTGACCTCGTTTATAGTTGCTAATCTCCAGTTAGTTCGAAACCGATTCAAATTCAAATTCAAAATTAGGCAAACAATAAAAGTTTTCAAATAATAAAACTAAAATGTTCTGGTTGTGCCAAATAATGCGTAGGTAATTATGGTGGAGAAACCACACTTGTATAAAATATGTAAATACTCAAAATGAATAAAATAGTAGCAAAAACAATTAGTTAAATGATTATAAAATAATAAACAATTACAAATGATTTTATATTAGGTGCCAAGTTGATTGCGGTAGCGGCATAAGTATTAAAAATATTTTAGGTGCAACTTGGGTTATTCATAAACACCGAAATTTAATAAAACAGAAAAGAAGAAAAGAAATAAAATAGAAAAAAACTAACAGAAAACTAAACTAAAACAAAAGAGACCCCCCCCCCACTGGACCCCTTGGCCCAACTGGGCCATGGCCCAGCCGGCCGCCCCCTGGCCTATAGGCCACCCCACACCCCAGAAACCCTAATCCCCATCCCCACTCGCTCCCCCCCCACTCCCCTCCCCACGACGCGCCCCCTCCCCCAGATCCAGATCAGATCGGGGCTCGTGGCGCCAACCGCCGCCTCGCGACCGAACATCGCCGCCGCCGAAGCTCCTCCCCGGAGCGCTCCCTCGTCGGTCTACCGCGTCTACGTCGACGCCATCGTCTCCGACCACCACCCCGACCCCCGTTGCCACGAACCCTGCTCCCCGCCGTGAGACCCCCTCCTCTCCTTGCTACCCCGCTCGGCGCGCCTCTCTCCGTCGCCACGCGCACGTCTGCCCGAGCCCTGCCTATGGTCGCCCCGCGCTGGTCGTGCCCAGCTCGCGCGCGCCCGCCCCCGCGGCCACTCGCGTCGCCCGGTGCTCGTGCTTGCGGTGAGCACGCGCACACCCGTCGCCGCCCGCACACGCGCTCGCCTTTCCCCTGGCCGCGGCCCGCGCGCCTAAACTCGCCCGTCACGCCCCTGCATCGCCTCTCCGGGCCGAGGCCGCCCCCGTCCTGCTTCGTCCGGTCACGCGCCACCGCAACCCGCTTCTCTCAACGCCGCCACCATCCCCTGCAGCCACTGCCACGCTGCTACTTCTGACCACCGGCGCGCCCGCGCTCCCCGCTCGCGCTAGCTCCCGCCCCGCCTCCGTCGCTGCTGCTGCCTCCGCGCACGCACGCTCCCCTTCCTCTCCCCCTGCTCCGGTCCGGGCTCGCGCCGACCACCCCTCCCCGCGGGCAAGTCCGGCGCCCTGTCGGCCGTCGCTGGTGCGCCCGGGCTCGCCCTGTTGGGCGCTTGGCGCTAGCGCCCGTAACCCGCCCGCGGCACCCTGTGCCTGCTAAGGCCAGGGGCCAATGACAGGTGGGGCCCATGGCCCAGAACGTTTAATTTAATAAAAAAATTAATTTAAAAATAATTAAAAAGTAATGATTAAATAAATAAAATAATTAATTAACTTAATTAGTTAACTTAATTAATTCTGTTAACTAACTAATAAACCTAATTAACCTGCAAATTAATCTAACTAAACAATTAGTTAGTTAGACAATGACAGTGGGACCCATGCGTCAGATTGACCAAGTCAACTGACTGTTGACTGCTGACATCACCCTGATGTCATGCTGACATCATAATGGCATTTCCTAATTAAATTAATTCTGATAATTCTAAAATTAAATTAAAACTTTGAAAAATAATATAAAATAAACCGTAGCTCGGATGAAAAAACTTTTTACATGAAAGTTGCTCAGAACGACGAGACGAATTCGAATACGCAGCCCGTTCATCCGCCACGCATCCCTAGCATAGCGAAGATGCAACTTTCCCCCTCTGGTTCGTCTGTCCGAAAACGCGAAACACCGGGGATACTTTCCCGGATGTTATCCCCCTTCATCGGTATCACCTAATACCGCGTTAGGGCACCCCTAGCACCGTTACTTGTCTTGTCATGCATCGTTATGCATCTGTTTGCATTATATTCATTGTTTCTTCCCCCCCTCTTCTTCCGCTAGACACCGAGACCGACGCTGCTGCTGCCTAGTTCGACTACGGTGTTGACGACCCCTCCTACTTGCCAGAGCAACCAGGCAAGCCCCTCCTTTGATCACCAGATATCGCCTACTCTTCTCTATATTGCTTGCATTAAAGTAGTGTAGCATGTTACTGCTTTCTGTTAATCCTATTCTGATGCATAGCTTGTCATTGTTGCTACAGTTGTTACCCTTACCTGCTATCCTACTGCTTAGTATAGGATGCTAGTATTTCCATCTGTGGCCCTACATTCTTGTCCGTCTGCCATGCTATATTATCGGGACGTGATCACTCGGGAGGTGATCACGGGTATATACTATATACTTTATACAAGATACATGTGGTGACTAAAGACGGGTCGGCTTGAGGAGCACCCGCGAGTGGATCTTTGAGGCAGAGCGACAGGGCAGGTTCAGACCACCTAGGAGAGAGGTGGGCCTGGCCCTGGTCAGCGTCCGTGGTTATTTCAGAATAACACGTTAACGAGATCTTGGTATTGGATCTGAGTCTGGCTACTGGCCTATACGCACTAACCATCTACGCGGGGACAGTTATGGGCACTCGACGTCGTGGTATCAGCCAAGCCTTCGTGACGTCAGCGACTGAGCGGCGCGCGCCGGATTGGACTGGAACGCCACTAGGCTAGGTCTGCTTCCGGCCGCGTTTGCAACGTGCAGGTGTGCAAAGGGCGATGGGCCCAGACCCCTGCGCCATAGGATTTAGACCGGTGTGCTGACCTCTTTGTTGTGCCTAGGTAGGGCTGCGACGTGTTGATCTTCCAAGGCCGGGCATGACCCAGGAAAGTGTGTCCGGCCAAATGGGATCGAGCGTGTTGGGTTATGTGGTGCACCCCTGCAGGGAAGTTAATCTATTCGAATAGCCGTGATCTTCGGTAACAGGACGACTTGGAGTTGTACCTTGACCTTATGACAACTAGAACCGGATACTTAATAAAACACACCCTTCCAAGTGCCAGATACAACCGGTGATCGCTCTCTCATAGGGCGACGAGGGGAGGATCATCGGTTAGGGTTATGCTATGCGATGCTACTTGGAGGACTTCAGTCTACTCTCTTCTACATGCTGCAAGATGGAGGTGGCCAGAAGCGTAGTCTTCGACAGGATTAGCTATCCCCCCTCTTATTCTGGCTTTCTGCAGTTCAGTCCACTGATATGGCCCTTTACACATTTACCCATGCATATGTAGTGTAGCTCCTTGCTTGCGAGTACTTTGGATGAGTACTCACGGTTGCTTTCTCCCTCTTTTCCCCCTATCCCTTCTACCTGGTTGTCGCAACCAGATGTTGGAGCCCAGGAGCCAGACGCCACCTTCGACAACAACTCCTACTACACCGGAGGTGCCTACTACGTGATGCCCGCTGACGACGACCAGGAGTAGTTAGGAGGATCCCAGGCAGGAGGCCTGCGCCTCTTTCGATCTGTATCCCAGTTTGTGCTAGCCTTCTTAAGGCAAACTTGTTTAACTTATGTCTGTACTCAGATATTGTTGCTTCCGCTGACTCGTCTATGATCGAGCTCTTGTATTCGAGCCCTCGAGGCCCCTGGCTTGTAATATGATGCTTGTATGATTTTTTTGTTGTAGAGTTGTGTTGTGATATCTACCCGTGAGTCCTTGATCTTGATCATACACATTTGCATGCATGATTAGTGTACGGTCAAATCGGGGGCGTCACAAGTTGGTATCAGAGCCGACTGCCTGTAGGAATCCCCCTTCCACACTCCTTGGCCAAAGTTGAGTCTAGACATTACAAAATCTTTTACTAACATGGTTGTGTGCCTTACGGGCCCACATCGCCATCTGGGTGGTATTAGGCTCTTTTACTCCTCGATCCTTACTCTGGGACACTGAACTCTCTCCTACTCGGGTTAAACGATTTTACTAACTCCAACACTAGGATCCCGTGACCACGTTCACCCCAAAGTTGGATAAGCCCTAGTTATTCTTTAGAGTAGTGTTTGAACATTATCCACATTGTCATTTGACTCCTGTGAAAACATCTTTGTTTCCAGATGGAACCCACGAGGCAGGTCATGCGCCACACGACGGCCATTGGTGCCTCAGGATCACCTGCTGTGTTGGTTGAGATGATGACCTATCTGGGTTATCGCTGGCACCCTGAGTACACCGTTTATGAGGAGTATCAGGACTTCAACCAGGAGCAGTACCGTGCCATCGTCCACCTCTACTCTCGGGAGTATGACTCCACTACTGTGCTGCACACTGCTCATGGTGTTGGAGTGACTATCGATATGGTGGTCCACGATGCTGCTTATGCTGCTCTGACACGTCTTCGTGGAGAGTATCAGGAGTTGGATACCTCCCCCTTCAGGCACATTGCTATCGCGTCCGATGTTGGGGCGGAGGGATACTACACTGCTGCCTACTCCACTGTCACCCGAGAGCCCTTCTACCATCAGAACCTGGTTCTGCATGCTGATGGGCTGGATAGAGCTAACCGAGCTCTTCGCCATGAGTTGTACACCACCCGTCAGCACCTGTATCGTGCTCTGACGCTGTTGCACCCCTCTGTCCGCTCTGGTGATCTATCGCGTTCTGCGATCTACCCTGCCCGGACTGTGATGCCCCAGGGCGTCGGCTGGCCAGATGTGGGAGGCTACTCTCCTGCATTGGGCCCTCTCCTGCCACCTGCGCATCGGGTTCCGCACCAGAGTATCCGCGGACCCCAGGCTACTCACGTGGAGGTCTTCCCTTCGCGTCACTACCAGCTGTCGGGCTACACCTACCTCCGCAGTACCGCATGGGACTGACGTAGACTTGCTTATTAGGGTTAGATGCATTCGCCGCGAGCCTGTGTGCCGCCTATGATGTCTTAGCCTATGTACTGAACGTTGTGTAACGAACTCTATGCATGATCTCTTTTGTAAGATATGCCACTACTATGTAGTATCTATCGTGCTGCTTTCGTTGTGCATGTTTCATCATGAATGATTCTTGTTTTTGCAAATTTCTCAATGCTGAACTATCTCTGTTAAATATTAGCAGGATGGTTAGACCAGGTGGTCGTGGTCGTGGTGGCAACGCCCCACCACCGCCTGAGTACATGGCTGGGATGATGCAACAGTTTGAGCTGAATCGTCAGTTCATGGAGAATATTATGGCTCAGTTTCCTCGCCCCAATATGAACCAGCAGTCAACCCAAGTGACTCTACAAGATTTCATGCGCCTCAACCCAACCGTGTACCGCAGCTCAACTCAGCCTCTGGATGCTGACGAGTGGCTCCGTGACATCACCTATGAGATGGAGTCTGCTGATGTAGCCCCTGCCAGCTATGTCACCTTTGCTTCCTTCTTCCTGAAAGGACCCGCGGCTCAATGGTGGGACAGCCACAGGCGTACTCTGCCAGCTGGAACAATCATCACCTGGCCAGACTTCCAAGCTGCCTTCCGTGCTCGCTTCATTCCTCAGGGAGTCATGGACCGGAAGAAGCGTGAGTTCCGCAATCTCACCCAAGGCAACAAAACTATGGAAGCTTACCAGCGGGAGTTTCTTGACTTGTCCCGCTATGCTGAAGAAGACATCGCAACTGATGCACGCAGACAGGAGAAGTTCCATGATGGCCTTCAAGCTGACATCAAGCTCGCACTTCTAGTGCATGACTTTGCTGATTTCGCCACTCTAGTGAACAAAGCCATCAATGTCGAAACTGGTCTGCAGGAATACCAGAGCTCTCACAGGCGCAACCGTGACACGGGCTCTTCTTCGGGCCCGTCCTCGCAGAAGCGCAAGATATGGATTCCCAACAGCATGTACCAGCCGCATGCACCCACCCCAAGGCAGACCTATGTTGCACCTCGTCTGCCTGCTCCTCCAACTAGGAAGCCAAGACTTCCAGCTCCACCACCACAAGCTCCTGTTCCCACTCCCAATAATGGATTGTGCTTCAGGTGTGGGCAACCAGGGCACCATGCTAGGGAATGCAACCAGAACCAGAATCAACTGGCCCTTCCAGCAATGGGCCGTGGAAGCAACCAGCCCCGCAACAACAGTACCAAGTCTTATGGTCGTGTTCATGCCAACCACATTGATCTCAATGAAGTTCTAGACCAGCCTGCTACCGTGATGGGTACACTCCTCGTAAATTCCATACCAGCATCTGTTTTATTTGATACAGGAGCATCACATTCATTCTTATCAGCTGAGTTTGCATTCATGCATGGCATTAAATACGAAGAGATGAACACTGCGATTGTGGTACACACTCCTGCGGGCCAGTGTCAAACCTCTATGGTTAGTCACAACGTTCCCGTTGAAATTGAAGGACTGGAATTCCTTGCCTCCCCCATCGTACTAAAGTCCTGTAGCATTGACCTTATTCTGGGAATGGATTGGTTGAAAGCGCATACTGCTTCTATAGTTTGCGCCACTAAGGTCGTCCATTTGCTACACCCTTCTGATGAAATAATTGCTTACCAAGCTCATCTAGTTCAGAACACCGAGGCACGTCTTTATGCCTTGAATGCATTGAACGCTGCACCACTCGAGGGCGTCGAAAACATTCCCGTCGTTCGTGAATTCCAAGATGTCTTCCCAGAAGAACTTCCGGGGATTCCCCTGCTAGAGCTGTCGAATTCATCATCGACTTGAAACCCGGCACTACCCCTATAGCTAAACGACCCTACAAGATGCCGCCGCATGAACTCATTGAGCTTAAGGAGGAAATCGACAAATCTCTTGTCAAAGGTTTCATTCGCCCAAGTTGCTCTCCTTGGGGAGCACCTTCTCTCTTTGTTAAGAAGAAGGATGGGACAAACCGATTAGTCCAAGACTACCGTCCTATAAACCAAGCTACCATTCAGAATAAATATCCTCTTCCTCGAATCAATGATCTTTATGATCAACTGGCTGGCTCATCAGTGTTCTCCAAACTCGACTTGAGGTTGGGTTACCACCAGATCTGTGTTCGTGAAGAGGACATCCCAAAAACCGCCTTCGTGACTCAGTATGGATCATACGAGTACACCGTCATGTCATTCGGCTTAACGAATGCTCCAGCCACCTTCTCTTGTCTGATGAATTATATATTCATGGATTACCTCGACAAGTTCGTCGTGGTTTATTTGGACGATATCCTTGTATTTTCCAAGAACAAGGAAGAACATGTTGAACATCTACGTCTTGTGCTGGAAAAGCTTCGAGAGCATCAGCTGTATGCTAAGTATTCCAAGTGTGAATTCTGGCTCCCCGAAGTAACCTATCTTGGGCATGTCATCTCCAAGGATGGTATTGCCGTCAACCCTGAACGAGTTCAGGCTATTCTCGATTGGACTCCTCCAAAGAATGTGAAGCAAGTCCGAAGTTTCCTCGGTCTCGCCAGCTATTGCCGGCGATTCGTCGAGAACTTCTCCAAGATTGCCAGGCCCCTGACTAATCTGTTACATAAGGGTGTCAAGTTTGACTGGACAGGCAAGTGTCAGGAAAGTTTTCAGGCGCTCAAAGACAAGTTGACTTCTGCCCCCGTGCTTGCACCACCTGATACTAAGAAGGACTTCATCATTTACGGCGACGCTTCCCATCAAGGATTAGGCTGTGTCCTGATGCAGGAGCGCAGAGTGACTGCTTATGCCTCTCGTCAACTGTGCCCTCACGAAGAGAACTACCCAGTTCACGACCTCAAGCTTGCTGCTGTCATTCATGCAATGAAGTAGTGGCGACATTGCCTTCTCGGTAATCGTTGCGAGATCTTCACCGACCATCAAAGTCTGAAGTATCTGTTTACTCAGCCAGATTTGAACCTACGTCAGCAAAGATGGATGGAGACTGTTGCAGACTTTGACGTGGGTATATCCTATACCCCCGGCAAGGCTAATGTAATGGCTGATGCCTTGAGCCGCAAGTCTTACTGTAACCACCTCCAGGTTCACAAAGTTCAGCCCTCGCTTGTCGAAGAATTTAGAAAGCTGAACCTCCATATTGTTCCTCCTGGAGCACTCGCTCCCCCTCCCCCGGAGTTCCGCAAGATGAATCTTCTTGTTGTTACTAAGGGTTCTCTAAATACCCTGGCTGTCGTACCAGATCTCGTAGCTGGTATAAAGACTATTCAAGGTTATGACTCTGAAGTCCATAAGATTAAACGCCATCTAGCAGAAGGAAAGCCCTCATTCTTCACTATCGCCGACGATGGCGCCTTGTATTTCAAAGGCCGCCTAGTGGTACCATGTTCGAAGAAAAACCTGGATAAGACTAAAAGGGTTATGCAAGAAGCACATGATACGCCTGTCCATCCATCCTGGTAGTACAAAGATGTACCAGGATATTCATCAAAGATTCTGGTGGTCTAATATGAAGCAGGACATTGCTCGTTATGTTGCAGAGTGTGACGTTTGTCGCCGAATCAAACCAGAGCATCAAAGGCCTGCTGGAACTCTGCAACCTATCTCTATTCCTGAATGGAAATGGGACCATGTTGAAATGGACTTCGTCACTGGATTTCCCAAATCGCAGAAAGGTAATGATGCTATTCTTGTCGTCATTGACCGGCTTTCCAAAGTTGCCCATTTTCTGGCGGTCAAAGAGACAATCACTGCTAGTCAGCTTGCTACTCTCTACATGGCCAGAATTGTTTCACTTCACGGTATTCCACTGGTTATCAGTTCAGACCGTGGCAGCTTATTCACTTCAAGGTTTTGGGCGAGTTTCCAAGAAGCTATGGGAACTCATCTGTCGTTCAGTACTGCGTTTCATCCTCAGTCACAAGGACAGGTTGAACATGTCAACCAAGTTCTCGAAGACATGCTTCGAGCTTGTGTAATCTCATTCGGCAAGAAATGGGAGGAATCTCTTCCATATGCCGAGTTCTCTTATAATAATAGCTATCAAGCTAGTCTAAAGATGTCCCCCTTCGAAGTGCTATATGGACGAAAGTGTCGAACCCCTCTGAACTGGTCAGAAACTGGGGAACGTCCACTCTTCGGTCCGAATATTATCCAACAGGCCAAAGAACAAGTTCGCATTATTCGCGAGAATCTCAAGACTGCTCAGTCACGTCAGAAAAGTCAGTATGACCGTCATCACCAAGACATGGTCTATCAACCTGGCGAAAAGGCTTATCTTCGAGTTACACCAATGAAGGGTGCACACTGCTTCGGGATCAAAGGAAAGTTAGCTCCCCGCTATATTGGTCCTTTCACTATTCTCGAAAGGCGTGGAAAAGTGGCATATCAACTGGAGCTTCCGTCAAACCTTTCTCAGGTTCACGATGTGCTCCACGTGTCACAAATTCGATGCTGCTTCAAGGACCCAATCCGAGCAGTGGACCATGAAGTGCTCGAATTGCAACAGGACCTCTCCTATAAAGAGCATCCGGTCCGCATTCTTGACCAAGCTGAACGCCGCACCCGTCAGAAGGCGATCAAGTTCCTCAAGGTCCAGTGGTCGAATCACTCTGAAGACGAAGCCACCTAGGAACGCGAGGATCGTCTTCGCGATAAATACCCTGCACTGTTTCCTTCTACGTCCTAAATCTCGGGACGAGATTTCTTGTAGTAGAGGAGAATTGTGACGCCCGGGTAATTAAGCTACAGTGATCCTCTGCTAATGATGCCACGTGACCTCGTTTATAGTTGCTAATCTCCAGTTAGTTCGAAACCGATTCAAATTCAAATTCAAAATTAGGCAAACAATAAAAGTTTTCAAATAATAAAACTAAAATGTTCTGGTTGTGCCAAATAATGCGTAGGTAATTATGGTGGAGAAACCACACTTGTATAAAATATGTAAATACTCAAAATGAATAAAATAGTAGCAAAAACAATTAGTTAAATGATTACAAAATAATAAACAATTACAAATGATTTTATATTAGGTGCCAAGTTGATTGCGGTAGCGGCATAAGTATTAAAAATATTTTAGGTGCAACTTGGGTTTTTCATAAACACCGAAATTTAATAAAATAGAAAAGAAGAAAAGAAATAAAATAGAAAAAAACAAACTAACACAAAACTAAACTAAAACAAAAGAGACCCCCCCCCCACTGGACCCCTTGGCCCAACTGGGCCATGGCCCAGCCGGCCGCCCCCTGGCCTATAGGCCACCCCACACCCCAGAAACCCTAATCCCCATCCCCACTCGCTCCCCCCCCCACTCCCCTCCCCACGACGCGCCCCCTCCCCCCGATCCAGATCGGGTCGGGGCTCGCGGCGCCAACTGCCGCCTCGCGACCGAACGTCGCCGCCGCCGAAGCTCCTCCCTGGAGCGCTCCCTCGTCGGTCTGCCTCGTCTACGTCGACGCCATCGTCTCCGACCACCACCCCGACCCCCGTTGCCACGAACCCTGCTCCCCGCCGTGAGACCCCCTCCTCTCCTTGCTACCCCACTCGGCGCGCCTCTCTCCGTCACCACGCGCACGTCTGCCCAAGCCCTGCCTGCGGTCGCCCCGCGCTGGTCGTGCCCAGCTCGCGCGCGCCCGCCCCCGCGGCCACTCGCGCCGCCCGGTGCTTGTGCTTGCGGTGAGCACGCGCACACCCGTCGCCGCCTGCACACGCGCTCGCCTTTCCCCTGGCCGCGGCCCGCGCGCCTAAACTCGCCCGTCGCGCCCCTGTATCCTCTCCGGGCCGAGGCCGCCCCCGTCCTGCTCCGTCCGGTCGCGCGCCACCGCAACCCGCTTCTCTCAACGCCGCCACCGCCCCCTGCAGCCACTGCCACGCTGCTACTTCTGACCACCGGCGCGCCCGCGCTCCCCGCTCGCGCTAGCTCCCGCCCCGCCTCCGTCGCTGCTGCTGCCTCCGCGCACGCACGCTCCCCTTCCTCTCCCCCTGCTCCGGTCCGGGCTCGCGCCGACCATCCCTCCCCGCGGGCAAGTCCGGCGCCCTGTCGGCCGTCGCTGGTGCGCCCGGGCTCGCCCCGTTGGGCGCTTGGTGCTAGCGCCCGTAACCCGCCCGCGGCACCCTGTGCCTGCTAAGGCCCGGGGCCAATGACATGTGGGGCCCATGGCCCAGAACGTTTAATTTAATAAAAAAAATTAAATTAAAAATAATTAAAAAATAATGATTAAATAAATAAAATAATTAATTAATTAATTAACTTAATTAGTTAGCATAATTAATTCTGTTAACTAACTAATAAACCTAATTAACCTGCAAATTAATCTAACTAAACAGTTAGTTAGTTAGACAATGACAGTGGGACCCATGCGTCAGATTGACCAAGTCAACTGACTGTTGACTGCTGACATCACCCTGATGTCATGCTGACATCATAATGGCATTTCCTAATTAAATTAATTCTGATAATTCTAAAATTAAATTAAAACTTTGAAAAATAATATAAAATAAACCGTAGCTCGGATGAAAAAACTTTGTACATGAAAGTTGCTCAGAACGACGAGACGAATTCGAATATGCAGCCCGTTCATCCACCACGCATCCCTAGCATAGCGAACATGCAACTTTCCCCCTCCGGTTCGTCTGTCCGAAAAACGCGAAACACCGGGGATACTTTCCCGGATGTTATCCCCCTTCACCGGTATCACCTAATACCGCGTTAGGGCACCCCTAGCACCGTTACTTGTCTTGTCATGCATTGTTATGCATCTGTTTGCATTATATTCATTGTTTCTTCCCCCCCTCTTCTTCCGCTAGACACCGAGACCGACGCTGCTGCTGCCCAGTTCGACTACGGTGTTGACGACCCCTCCTACTTGCCAGAGCAACCAGGCAAGCCCCTCCTTTGATCACCAGATATCGCCTACTCTTCTCTATACTGCTTGCATTAGAGTAGTGTAGCATGTTACTGCTTTCTGTTAATCCTATTCTGATGCATAGCATGTCATTGTTGCTACAGTTGTTACCCTTACCTGCTATCCTACTGCTTAGTATATGATGCTAGTATTTCCATCTGTGGCCCTACATTCTTGTCCGTCTGCCATGCTATATTATCGGGCCGTGATCACTCGGGAGGTGATCACGGGTATATACTATATACTTTATACAAGATACATGTGGTGACTAAAGACGGGTCGGCTTGAGGAGCACCCGCGAGTGGATCTTTGAGGCGGAGCGACAGGGCAGGTTCAGACCACCTAGGAGAGAGGTGGGCCTGGCCCTGGTCGGCGTCCGTGGTTATTTCAGAATAACACGTTAACGAGATCTTGGTATTGGATCTGAGTCTGGCTACTGGCCTATACGCATTAACCATCTACGCGGGGACAGTTATGGGCACTCGACGTCGTGGTATCAGCCGAAGCCTTCGTGACGTCAGCGACTGAGCGGCGCGCGCCGGATTGGACTGGAACGCCACTAGGCTAGGTCTGCTTCCGGCCGCGTTCGTAACGTGTAGGTGTGCAAAGGGTGATGGGACCAGACCCCTGCGCCATAGGATTTAGACCGGCGTGCTGACCTCTCTGTTGTGCCTAGGTAGGGTTGCGATGTGTTGATCTTCCGAGGCCGGGCATGACCCAGGAAAGTGTGTCCGGCCAAATGGGATCGAGCGTGTTGGGTTATGTGGTGCACCCCTGCAGGGAAGTTAATCTATTCGAATAGCCGTGATCTTCGGTAACAGGACGACTTGGAGTTGTACCTTGACCTTATGACAACTAGAACCGGATACTTAATAAAACACACCCTTCCAAGTGCCAGATACAACCGGTGATCGCTCTCTCACAGGGCGACGAGGGGAGGATCATCGGTTAGGGTTATGCTATGCAATGCTACTTGGAGGACTTCAGTCTACTCTCTTCTACATGCTGCAAGATGGAGGTGGCCAGAAGCGTAGTCTTCGACAGGATTAGCTATCCCCCCTCTTATTTTGGCTTTCTGCAGTTCAATCCACTGATATGGCCCTTTACACATTTACCCATGCATATGTAGTGTAGCTCCTTGCTTGCGAGTACTTTGGATGAGTACTCATGGTTGCTTTCTCCCTCTTTTCCCCCTATCCCTTCTACCTGGTTGTCGCAACCAGATGTTGGAGCCCAGGAGCCAGACGCCACCTTCGACAATGACTCCTACTACACCAGAGGTGCCTACTACGTGATGCCCGCTGACGACGACCAGGAGTAGGTAGGAGGATCCCAGGCAGGAGGCCTGCGCCTCTTTCGATCTGTATCCCAGTTTGTGCTAGCCTTCTTAAGGCAAACTTGTTTAACTTATGTCTGTACTCAGATATTGTTGCTTCCGCTGACTCGTCTATGATCGAGCTCTTTTATTCGAGCCCTCGAGGCCCCTGGCTTGTAATATGATGATTGTATGATTTTTTTTGTTATAGAGTTGTGTTGTGATATCTACCCGTGAGTCCTTGATCTTGATCATACACATTTGCGTGCATGATTAGTGTACGGTCAAATCGGGGGCGTCACAACAGGGTTCAATGCTCGTAAAGGAAAGGCGTTACTGGTAACGTCAACAGTAAAGTGTCATAAATGCTCATAATGCTATGGTTTAAGTCCTAACCGTTGCAGAGTGCAGGGTTCCTCATCTTCTGGTGGTCGAGTGTCTTCAAGGTGGTCGAGTGAGCACATCTCCACGGTCGAGTGGATGATGGTTTCTCTTCTACTTCTTCTAATTCTTTGTAAAGATGTCCTTGGGGAGGGTATGCTGGACAGGTCCATGACCCTACCCTAGGTACATAGCTTCATCATTAGCCCCCAAATGGATCAGGGTTTGAGTGAGGAAGGGGTTGAGAACACTTCCGACCCACTCTTTGTGCTATCAATATGCCTTGTCCTGAAACAATGAGTTGAGGTGACGACGTTGACTCCTTTCTCAATCGCCTTGGTCCATTCTTGGTTGTTGTCGAGTGAACTTTCATGGTAGAATTCTGAATGATGATGTAGAGGGTGTTTGTCTTCAGTCTGACAGGTTGATCTGCTCTCCGTGGATCTCGCGGGATTTGAATTTTGGGAAGTGCGCCAGACGGGAGGAACCGAGGCTATCGGGACGAATTAGGCAAGTCTCCTCGATCCCCGCGCCACCTTTTTCGCCACGTGCTGCGCGCGTGACTATTGCGGGATTTGTTTAGATCGCTTGGGTCCACCAGTCAGCCACTCGGTGGAAGGCCTTATCAAAGGTCTCGGGCTAGGCCTCTGCTCCGCACGCTCCCATTCTCTTTCTCCCGATCCCTCCGCCACTCTCGCTTTCGCCTCATCGCCGGACCTCCGCTCGAGCTCGATCCGCCACCATGGGGAAGGATAAGACAGCGGCACTGGAACGCGCGAAGAAGGCGACCGCGAAGGCGAAGGGCAAGCGGACCAGCCGGGGCGGATCCTCGTTGAGGTCCGGCCTGCCGACGGGCTGGATCCAGGGCGACTGGATCCGCTCGACAATTACGCAGGACGACCTCGACGACCTGGTGGAGGGGGGATTGATCCCTCACAAGTCGGCTCGGCTCCCGGGGGACGAAACCAAGCCGCAGCCTAGAGTGGGTGAGTGTGTCCTCCTCGCAACCCACATAGATTGCGGATTCTCACTGCCTCCCCACCCTTTCTTCCGGGGTTTTTTGAACTTCTTTGGGGCTCAGCTCCACCATTTCACTCCAAACACCATAGTCTATCTGGCCGCTTTCGTGTCCATGTGCGAAAACTTCTTGGGCTGTCGACCGCACTGGGGGCTTTTCAAACACATCTTCACTTGCCGTTCCCAGTCGGTCAAAAAGGCCAAGTCGAGTGATGAGAGGATGCGGGTGATCCAGATGTGCGGTGGTTTGGGGATCCAGATGAGGAGCAAGAGTACTTTCCCAGCCATGATCCTTCCTGACTCGGTCCGGGGCTGGCAGTCAACTTGGTTTTACTACAAGGATCAGCCAACCCCTGGCCAGTCGACTGGACTTCCTCCTTTTTCCTTGGCTCGAGTGGAGAAGCCTGCTCCCCTGAAGGTAGTTCTAGAAGAGAAGGCACAGGTCAAGGAGCTGGTTGAACGGGTCGTCCAGCTTGTCCGCGATGGAGTGACCGGGATGGATCTGCTGGAGGTCTTTCTCGGTCGACGCATCCAACCTCTTCAGGCGCACGATCATCCGATGTGGATGTACTCTGGGCTCGAGGATACCACTCGGATCCACCCGAAGGAGGTTAGCGAGGATATCTTGGAGAACTGGTTGAGGGGAATCACTGGCAACAAAGACAACCCTCGGGGATCCAGGAGGGTGATTCCATTCGGCAACTCGCACCAGCCGGAGCAGGTATATTTCTGTTTTATCAAGTATCTTTCCGATTCACCACATGATGTCCCGTTTGTGGTCGACTGAATGTCTTTTGATTGTTATCCTTTTAGGCCCTCATTCAAATGTACTCGATGCCCAACGGAGTGCAGGACCCAGGCACTGAAGAAGAAGGGAGCGGGGGCGAGAGGGGCGAGGAGCATTCGGAAGCCGAGGAGGACGAGGAGAGCGATGAATCGACCGATGAGGAAGAAGTCGACTCGCCTCCTCGAGGGGAGAGGAGGTCCAAGCACACTCATGACCCGGCACGTGCTCTGGACTTGGTGGCTGTGCCGATCGGGCAATCCTCGAAGCGCCCCAGGACGTCTTCCCCGATGCCGACTGAGAAGCCTCCAAAGCAATCTAAGGTCGCGCCGCTTCTAGCGCCGAAAGTGCCGAAAGCCATCTCTTCCAAACCGCCCAAAGCTTTGCCCCGGATCAAAGTGACCGTTCCTACTATCTCCGGGTAACCATATGACTTGTCCTTTATGTGGATTCGATTAACTGGGTGTAACCGATTGAATGCGGGCCTTTGCAGTGCTGCTACGTCAGGGACCTCTTCATACCAGTACCGGGACGAGGAAATGGAGGATGCGGTAACCTCTAACCCAGGTATGAACTCTTGCGATTTTGATTCTTGATCCTTTTAGGGTCGAGTGGTTCACTTGGGGTTGAATGTTCTGTCTTGCAGCTCCACCCAACATCATTGATCTTCCGGACAACGACGAAGATGTGGCTCCTAAGCCTAGGAAGAGCAAGAAGGTAACAGCTGGCAGGGTGGCTCGGCAAGAACCAACTGCAACGCCTCCCGTCTGTCAAGCTGAAGACGCAGGCAGGGCCACTGTGACATTCGCTGCACCCTTGCCGAGTGGGCATCCCACGCGGTCGACCGCGCTTGTGGTTCCTTCAACTATCCAACTCCACACCATGGAGCCTCAAGCAGCCGCACCTGGGTCGTCTGCACACTTTTTCACCAGCTACCCCGTCCCAGACAACCAGTCGGAAGCGGCTGCGGAAGCCATCCTACAGGCTGATATGATGATGGAGCGGGTGAAGATAGTGCACGAGAGCAGTCAGGCTGCCTACGACGCTAGTGCCGCCCTTCGGGGCAACATCCAGGTGAGTAGACTTTCCGACTGTTTTTGTTCTCGAAAAATCTTCTTCTGCACAATCTCCTATTGTTCGCATTGAATTAGAGCACCCACTGGGTGTTGCTGTCGTTTTTGGTAGTTTCGCTCTTCCACTCGGTCTGGGTGAGTGGGATCAGAACTGGTGGGGGCACGCTAAGTGCACCCACTGGGTGTAGTCCCCGAGACCGCGGTCGACTGTTGGCAGTCGACTGTGGTCTGAGTTCTTCTTTCTTGACGGTGCAATTGTTCTTTCTCTCTCCTTTTTTTACTCCTTGCACTCGACTCCGGTGGGCCGGTAGTGTGGGATCAGAACCGGTGGGGGCACGCCAAGTGCACCCACTGGGTGTAGTCCCCGAGACCGCGGTCAACTACTGGCAGTCGACTGGGGTCTGAACAGCTTGTTGTCCACTTCTTTAGGTTTTATTCACTTGGAAATGAACTACCTTCGAACCTATCGATTGATCTGTTTCTTGCTTCCTGCAGAAGTCTTGTACTCTTATCTCCAAGTTTGCCGAACTCGAAGAGAAGCAGAGGCAACTCAACTTAGACTTGGAATTGGCTCAGCAAAATCTGAAAAAAGCTCAAGACGAGGCCGCTGGTATGGAAGGTAACTGATTGCCGATTGAATTTCAATATATCTCTTTGATCTCTTTTTTGATTTGATTATTTCTTTTGCAGAGAAAATGAAGTTGGCTCTGGACAAGAAGGACTCGGACCTCGCCGCCGCGCAAAAAGCAGCCCAAGACAAAACCGCTCTCGCAGACAAGAAGCTTGCTTCAGTCGGAACGCTTGAAGGAGAGGTGACTAGACTGACATCTTGTCTTAATGAAGCTAACCGCGAAGTGACCAGCCTGAAGAAGGATAAGGTCGTCCTGAATGAAAAGTTGGAGTCTGCGATCCGCAAGAGGAACGACACAGAAGCTTATCTGAGGACCCTCGCCAAGAAGCTTTATCTCGTGTTGGGAGGTATTTCTTTTAATCCTACTGTGTTGATGCTTGCAATCGGATTTTGCTCGGTTGATGAACTGACTTTTGGCTGCAGAACTCTGTCAAGACTTCGACGAAGAAACTGGAAGGGTCGAGACGGGTCTGGACCCTATCGCTTCCCCGGTCTGCGACGAAACTGCGATGAACGTGCTCCGACTAGAGTCCCGTATCGCCAGCGCCACAAGCTACCTCGCACGCCTGAAGGAGGTTGTCTCTCGAATCGACTCGACGCTTTGGCCGGGGGCGATGCTTCAAAATGATCTGGAATCTCTGATGACTCGACTGAACGAGATCCCTGACCGAGTGCAAGAATGGAAGAAATCCTCCGCCCGGTGTGGTGCTGATGTGGCGCTGTCCCTGGTGCGAGTCCATTGCAAGGAGGCTCGTGAAGACAAGCTGGCTGCGATCAAAGTCGCTAACACCAAAAAGCATGACTTCCAGTCCTTCATGGAGACTTTCATTGTTGCCGCCACTCAGATCGCTGATGGGATCGATCTGGACTCATTCGTGGAGCCTGCCACCCTCCTCGGGCCGAGTGAACAATCTTATGAAACTTGGATACGCTTTAAATTTGCCTCGGAATGCCGAGTGATTTCTGTAACCGTTAAACTCCTTCGGGCTTGGTGCCCGAGTACTTTCGATTCGCTGCTTGGAACCTTTTAGTATTTATTTGAATTTGGTTCATCTTCAAATGTGCTCGTGTTTGCCTCCGGATGGACTTTGCTTGCTGCACCTCGTCGTCCTTGCGGATAGGGATGGAGCGGACGTTGTATTTGTGCCGTAGCTCCGAAGGAGAAGGTTGCAGTCGACCTGCACCTCGTCATCCTTGCGGATAAGGATGGAGCGGACGTTGTATTTGTGCCGCAGCTCCGAAGGAGAAGGTTGAAGTCGACCTGCGCCTCGTCATCCTTGCGGATAGGGATGGAGCGGATGTTGTATTTGTGCCGCAGCTCTGAAGGAGAAGGCTGCAGTCGACCTGCACCTCGTCGTCCTTGCGGATAAGGATGGAGCGGGCATTGTATTTGTGCCGCAGCTCCGAAGGAGAAGGTTGCAGTCGACCTGCACCTCGTCATCCTTGCGGATAAGGATGGAGCGGACGTTGTATTTGTGCCGCAGCTCCAAAGGAGAAGGTTGCAGTCGACCTGCACCTCGTCGTCCTTGCGGAAAGGGATGGAGCGGACGTTGTATTTGTGCCGCAGCTCCGAAGGAGAAGGCTGCATCGACCTGCACCTCGTCGTCCTTGCGAATAGGAATGGGTCTCAAACTTAGGCGAGTACTAGACTGCAGCTAAGCCCCCGAGTGGGAGGATTGCTCTCCACTCGGTAGGATTTTTTCTAAACTTAGGCAAGTGCTGGACTGCCGTTAAACCTCTTAGTGAGAGAACTTAGGCGAGTGCTCGACTGCAGCTAAGCCTCCCGAGTGGGAGGATTTCTCTCCACTCAGTAGGGTTTTTTCAAACATAGGCGAGTGCTGTACTATCGTCAAGCCTCTTAGTGAGAGAACTTAGACGAGTACTCGACTGCAGGTAAGCCCCCGAGTGGGAGGATTGCTCTCCACTCGGTAGGATTTTTCAAACTTAGGCGAGTGCCGGACTGCAGCTAAGCCCCCGAGTGGGAGGATTGCTCTCCACTCGGTAGGATTTTCCAAACTTAGGCGAGTGATGGACTGCCATTAAACCTCTTAGTGAGAGAACTTAGGCGAGTGCTCGATTGCAGCTAAGCCTCCTGAGTGGGAGGATTGCTCTCCACTCGGTAGGGTTTCTTCAAACTTAGGCGAGTGCTCGACTGCCGTTAAGCCTCTTCGTGAGAGAACTTAGGCGAGTGCTTGACTGCAGCTAAGCCTCCCGAGTGGGAGGATTGCTCTCCACTCGGTAGGGTTTTTTCGAACTTAGGTGAGTGCTAGACTACCGTTAAGCCTCTTAGTGAGAGAACTTAGGCGAGTACTCGACTGCAGCAAAACCCCCGAGTGGGAGGATTGCTCTCCACTCGGTAGGATTTTTCAAACTTAGGCGAGTGCCGGACCGCCGTTAAGCCTCTTAGTGAGAGAACTTAGGTGAGTACTCGACTACAGCTAAGCCCCCGAGTGGGAGGATTGCTCTCCACTCGGTACGATTTTTCAAACTTAGGCGAGTGCCGGACTGCCGTTAAGCCTCTTAGTGAGGGAACTTAGGTGAGTGCTCGACTGCAGCTAATCCCTCGAGTGGGAGGATTGCTCTCCACTCGGTGGGATTTTTTCAACCTTAGGCGAGTGCTCGATTGCCGTTAAGTCTCTTTAGTAAGAGAACTTAGGCGAGTGCTCGACTGGACCTAAGCCCTCGAGTGGGAGGATTGCTCTCCACTCGGTGGGATTTTTTCAAACTTAGGCGAGTGCTCGACTGCCGTTAAGTATCTTTAGTAAGAGAACTTAGGCGAGTGCTCGACTGCAGCTAAGCCCCCGAGTGGGAGGATTGCTCTCCACTCGGTGGGATTTTTTCAAACTTAGGCGAGTGCTCAACTGCCGTTAAGTCTCTTTAGTAAGAGAACTTAGGCGAGTGCTCGACTGCAGCTAAGCCCCCGAGTGGGAGGATTGCTCTCCACTCGGCGGGATTTTTTCAAACTTAGGCGAGTGCTTGACTGCCGTTAAGTCTCTTTAGTAAGAGAACTTAGGCGAGTGCTCGACTGTAGCCAAGCCCCCGAGTGGGAGGATTGCTCTCCACTCGGTGGGATTTTTTCAAACTTAGGCGAGTGCTCGACTGCCGTTAAGTCTCTTTAGTAAGAGAACTTAGGCGAGTGCTCGACTGCAGCTAAGCCCCTGAGTGGGAGGATTGCTCTCCACTCGGTGGGATTTTTTCAAACTTAGGCGGAACGGATTCGCGACTAAGCCCACCCACTGGGGGATTTTAGAAGTAAATAAGAACAACACAATCGAATGAGAGAACCGTAAGCTCTTGTCTTTGATAAACGAATTACAAAAGGTGTTGCTTATTACATTTTATTCGAGCGAGTGTTTAAGTATAAAAGGGGCGGAGCAGCTCCGCGTTCCAAGCCTGTGGCTCGTCTTTCTGATGCTCGATGTTGTAAAGATGGTATGCTCCGTTGTGGAGAACTTTGGTGACGATGAAGGGCCTTCCCAAGTTGGAGCGAGCTTGTGTGGTTTCTGCTGATCCACTCGAAGAACCAAGTCTCCTTCTTGAAAGGCCCGACCCCTCACATTCCTGGCGTGGAATCGACGCAAATCTTGCTAATAAATGGTCAAGCGGATCAAGGCCATCTCTCTTTCCTCCTCTAGGAGATCGACTGAATCTTGTCGGGCCTGCTCTGCTTCCGCTTCGGAGAAAAGTTCAACTCGGGGTGCATTGTGGAGCAAGTCACTTGGCAGAACAGCTTCGGCTTCATAAACTAAGAAGAAAGGAGTTCTTCCAGTCGACCGATTAGGAGTTGTCCTTAAGCCCCACAGAACTGATGAAAGTTCATCAACCCAAGCACCTGCCGCGTGTTTGAGATCACGCATCAGTTGGGGTTCAAGTCCTTTGAGGATTAGGCCATTGGCTCTTTCTGCTTGTCCATTCGACTGCGGGTGAGCGACAGAAGCATAGTCGACTTGAGTGCCCTGAGAGGCGCAGAAAGCTCTGAACTCATCAGAATAGAAGTTTGACCCATTGTCTGTGATGATGCTGTGTGGGACTCCATATCTGAATGTCAATTCCCTGATAAAACTGACAGCGGTGCTAGCATCAAGGTTCTTGATAGGTTTGGCTTCGATCCATTTGGTAAACTTGTCGACTGCAACGAGCACGTGAGTGAAGCCTCTTTTGCCGGTTCTCAGCGGTCCAACCATATCCAGACCCCAAACAGCGAAGGGCCAGATGAGCGGGATGGTCTTCAGGGCTGACGCTGGCTTGTGAGACATATCGGAGTAAAATTAACAGCATTCACATCTGTCGACTATATCTTTCGCCATCTCATTTGCTCGTGGCCAATAGAATCCAGCTCGGTATGCTTTAGCCATGATGGCCCGAGAGGACGCATGGTGACCACAGGTCCCCAAGTGGATGTCATTGAGGATCATCCGACCTTCTTCTGGTGTTATGCACTTCTGACCGACTCCAGTCACACTTTCCCTGAACAGCTGCCCTCTTATCACAGTAAAAGCTTTGGATCGACGGACGATCTGTTGAGCTTCTTCTTCATCCTCTGGGAGCTCTTTCCTGAGGATGTACGCAATGTAGGGCACCGTCCAGTCGGGAGTAATGGCCAGAACCTCCATGATCAGGTCGACCACAGCTAGGACCTCGACTTCAGTCGGATCCGTGGCGCTCTTGGGTTGCGGGGGCTCTTCAGTGAAAGGGTCTTCTTGAACTGTCGGCGTGTGAATATGCTCCAAGAACACATTGCCGGGAATGGCTTCTCTCTTGGAACCTATCTTTGCCAATTCATCGGCTGCTTGATTTTTCAATCGGGGGACGTGGTGGAGTTCTAACCTCTCGAACTTCTTCTCAAGCTTTCTCACCGCGTTGCAGTAACCAGTCATGGCCGGACTTCTGACGTCCCACTCCTTCATCACTTGATTAACTACCAAATCTGAGTTGCCATAGACCATGAGGCGACGGACGCCGAGTGAGATGGCCATGTGCAACCCATACAGGAGTGCTTCATATTCTGCTCATCGTTGGAGGAATCAAAGTGAATCTGGAGGACATATCTGAGCTTGTCTCCTCGGGGGGATACCAGAACTACTCCAGCCCCAGAACCGTTCAACATCTTGGATCCGTCAAAGAACATGGTCTAGTGCTTAGAGTGAACTTGAGTCGGCAGTTGCTGTTCGATCCACTCGGCGAGGAAATCTGCTATTGCTTGGGACTTGATAGCTTTCTTTGCCTCAAACTTGATATCCAAGGGAAGGAGTTCAATCGCCCATTTTGCCACTCGACCAGTTGCATCCCTGTTGTGCAGAATCTTTGATAATGGAGCGTCGCTGACGACTGTAACAAAGTGATCTGAGAAGCAGTGTGCAACCTTCTCCGTGGTCATGTAAATTCCATAGACAAGCTTCTGATAGTGAGGATATCTCTGCTTTGACGGGGTCAGGACTTCAGAAATATAATAAACTGGTTGTTGAACTTTGTACGCTTTTCCTTCTTCTTCCTGCTCGACCGTAAGTACTGTACTGACGACTTGTCCAGTGGCTGCTATATAAAGCAATAGAAGCTCTTTGCTGATTGGAGCAGTAAGCACCGGCTGGGTGGAAAGCAGGGCTTTTAGCTCTGCAAATGTTGTATCGGCTTCTGGAGTCCACTCGAACTTATCTGATTTCTTCATCAGTCGGTAAAGAGGCAGCGCCTTTTCACCGAGGCGAGAAATGAATCGACTTAGGGCGGACAAGCAACCAGTAAGCTTTTGGACATCATGCACATGCGCAGGGTGTTTCATTTGGAGTATAGCTCCTACTTTCTCTAGGTTAGCATCGATTCCTCGTTCGGAAACAAGAAAACCGAGTAACTTGCCTCCTAGAACTCCAAACGTGCACTTTGACGGATTGAGCTTGATATCATACCTTCGGAGGTTGGCAAAGGTTCCAGCGAGGTCGGTCAGCAGGTCGGAACCTTTACGTGACTTGACCACAATGTCATCCATGTATGCTTCCACATTCCGACTGATCTGAGTGAGCAGGCACTTCTGAATCATCCGCATAAATGTGGCTCCAGCGTTCTTCAAGCCGAATGGCATTGTGACATAACAGAAGCACCCGAACGTGGGTGATAAAAGCTGTCTTTATTTCATCGGGTCCGTACAGACGGATCTGGTGGTACCTGGAGTAGGCATCCAAAAAGGACAAACGCTCGCACCCAGCAGTCGAATCGACTATCTGATCGATGCGAGGGAGAGGGAAGTGATCTTTCGGGCAGGCCCAATTGATATGCTTGAAATCGATGCACATGCGGAGCGAGTCATCTTTCTTTGGGACCATGACAACATTGGCTAACCACTCAGAGTGGTAAATCTCTCGGATAAACTCAGCTGCCAAAAGCCGAGCCACCTCTTCGCCAATTGCTTTTCTTTTCTGGACGGCGGACCGTCGAAGATGCTCTTTGACTGGTTTCACTTTCGGGTCGACTCGCAAACGATGCTCAGCCAGTCCCCTGGGAACACCTGGCATGTCAGAAGGCTTCCATGCAAAGATGTCCCAGTTCTCACGGAGGAACTGGATGAGCGCTTCTTCCTATTTGGAGTCGAGTGTGGTCGAAATGTGGGTCGGAGCTGCATTGGGGTCCGTCGGGTGAATGTGAACAGACTTCGTCTCGCCAGACGACTGGAATGCTGAATCCGTGGCTGGCTTCTTGGCTCGCAGCAAGTCACTCGGGTCTGCATTTTTCTGGTATTCTTGCAATTCTACCACGGCCATCTGGGCATCGGCGATCTTTGAGCCCTTCTGGAAACACTCTTCCGCCTTTTTCCGATTACCAGAGATAGTGATCACTCCTCTGGGACCAGGCATCTTCAGTTTGAGGTACACGTAACAAGGTCGAGCCATGAATCGTGCATAAGCTGGCCTGCCCAGAATTGCATGATACGCACTCTGAAAATCCACGACTTCAAACGTCAACTTTTCTTTGCGGTAATTTTTGGCATCACCGAAAACCACGTCGAGTGCAATCTGACCGAGGGACGCAGCCTTCTTGCCTGGGATGACCCCATGGAAACTCATATGGCTTTCACTGAGTCTGGACATCGGAATGCCCATTCCTTTCAACGTTTCTGCATACAGAATGTTCAGGCCACTGCCACCGTCCATCAGGACCTTTGTCAGTCGAGTGCCTTCGACCACCGGGTCGACCACCAGCGCTTGCCTCCCAGGGGTGGCGATGTGTGCTGGATGATCAGACTGGTCGAACGTAATGGCAGTCTGCGACCATTTCAAGTAACTGGGTGTCGCCGGAGCGACCATGTTCACTTCTCTGTTGATGACTTTCAATCGACTCTTGTTTTCAACATCAGCAAAAATCATCAGAGTGGAATTCACGTGAGGATAACCATCATCATCTTCTCCTTCACTCTCAGCCTTGTCTGCCTCCTTCTCCTTTTCCTTGGGCTGTTTCTCTCGGAACTGCTGGATCAGGAGCCGACGCTGTCGAGTGGTATGCTTGGGGTAAATGAAATTACCTTCTTCGTCTTTTTTGGTGTGGATATGGCACGGCAGATCCAACACGTCATTTCCATCTTGATCTTTTACTTTCTTGGGGTTCCACGGCCCTTTGGGCTTCCCCTTGAACTTTCCTTGAACCACAGCCAAGGCTTCACCCGGAGCAGCTGGTTCGGCCTTGCGTTTCTGTTTCCGACTGGAGTTTCCTCCTCCGGCTTCGTGGGCGACTGCTTTGTGCTTGCTGCTCCGCAGTCGCTCTTCCTCTTCACCATTGGCATACTTGGTGGCAATTTCCATCATCCGAGTCAGAGTCATGTTTCCTGTCCGACCGAATTTCAGATTCAACTCCCGGTACCTGACGCCTTCCTTGAAAGCACAAATTGCCTGATGATCAGACACATCTTCCACCGTGTGGTGCAGGGTGATCCACCTCTGGATATAATCTCTCAAAGTTTCATTCGGTTTTTGGACGCAACACTATAATTCTGTCAAACCTGCTGGTCGTTTGCAAGTACCCTCAAACGTTCTGACAAACACTCGGGCGAGATCTTCCCAAGTATAGATGCTGCCAGGTGCCAACTGATTCAGCCACGCTCTAGCCGAGCCCTCCAACATCAGAGGAAGGTGTTTCATGGCCACCTCATCATTGCCGCCACCAATCTGGACAGCCACTCGGTAGTCTTCGAGCCAGGTGTCAGGCTTGGACTCTCCGGTGAACTTACTGACTCCAGTCGCCAACCTGAAGTTGGGGGGAATCACTGCAGCTCTGATAGCTCTGCTGAAGCACTCTGGGCCAGAGACATGCACCCTATTGCTGGTTTGCGGGCCTCTGTCATGGCCATCTCGGTGAGCTCTGTTTCTGTCGACCAAGCCCTGCACGAGAATAGATCTCGCATCAAAGCCTGGCTCCCTGGGGTCGACTGGAATACCTCTTCCGACGCTGTTAGGGCGCCTGTCTTCATGTGGCCGCGGCACGTATGACCCACTCCTTGGAGGAGGCGTGGGCACTCGACGGCGACCATCGCGATCGGCTCGACGATCATACTGCTCCTGGTTTCTGTACTGATCACGCCGCTCTCCACGTCCCTCACGCCTCGGGGGAGATCTCGGGCTATGGGCCGACTGGACCGTATCTGCGACCATATATCTGCTATGGATCCTATCCCGCGACTGAGACACGGCCGTATTCTGCTCTCCTGCTGCCCGGAGCAAGGCCCTGATCTGCGCCAGACCTCGGCCAGCTTCTGACTGGGAAGGTTCAATCGACTCTGCTATTCGGGCAGCAGCTGCTAGGTTTTGGATCGCTGTTCGGTATACCTGAGTCGGAGGTGGAAAAAGTTGGCGTCGACTGGACTCAGGAGCACGTTGACGAGCGTGATCATCGAGTGCGCGCTGGAGGTTCTCCAGCCGAGTGCGCTCAGCCAGATTGGCCAAGCGAGCCTGCTCCAAGGCCTGGGCCTCGGTTGTTTCTCCAACTATAGGAGTATGCAGGGCATCCATGTTTCGATGACGAAGTTCTTCTCTCTGCTGCGAGGAGAGAGGCTTGGGGCGGTACTCCTCGTGAACGCGCGACGGATCATCGTTCCCGTCACCTCCGTCTTCACGATTGAAGCCAGGAGGACCGCGTGGTCCATTGACCATCAGGACTTCCGCTGCCGAGTCATTGCTGCCGCACTCGGATGCAGTCTCTACGGAGCCAGTCGATAGATCGAACAGGCTGTAGAGAGACTCATTGGGCTCGATCGCCGCGACTTGAGAGGTGGCCGACTGGCGGGCCACCGCATGCTTCACCCACCGTTGAATCCTTGGCCGGCCGGTGCGCTTGGCCCGGCGGGTCGCAGGGAAAGGGAAAGCCGTTGGAGTCGGCTGGTACTGGATCGACTGTTGCCGCAGGAGGACGCCGCGGACGCACGCGTGAAAGTGTGTCGCCCTGCGGGTGGGGAGCGCGTCAATGTCGAGTGGTGCCTCCTGAAGCCAAGCGGAGTAGTCGGCGACAAACACGAGCGTGCCGAGACAGATCTCGCGGCCCTCAGCCAAACCTTCGCCTGGAACCATGATGATGGGGATCGGAAAAATTGCAACTCCTCCAATAAGTCGCTAAGACACCTGCCCCACGGTGGGCGCCAACTGTCGTGGATCTAAGCCTGACAATAGAATGGGGGGTAGGTATGAGGAGGCAAGATCCTAGCTATGGAGTAGTTGTACACATGAGTTTTACGAGTTCAGGCCCTTCTCGGAGGAAGTAACAGCCCTACGTCTCGGTGCCCTGAGGCGGTCGACTGGATTATATGTGTGTGTGTGAGTTTACAAAAGTGTGAACCCTTGTCCCAGAGGAGGGGGGTGGCTTATATAGAGTGCGCCAGGACCCCAGCTCCCCTCCGTTACACAGGGTTCAATGCTCGTAAAGGAAAGGCGTTACTGGTAACGTCTACAGTAAAGTGTCATAAATGCTCATAATGCTATGGTTTAAGTCCTAACCGTTGCAGAGTGGAGGGTTCCTCATCTTCTGGTGGTCGAGTGTCTTCAAGGTGGTCGAGTGAGCGCATCTCCATGGTCGAGTGGATGATGGTTTCTCTTCAACTGCTTCTGATTCTTTGTAAAGATGTCCTTGGGGAGGGTATGCTGGACAGGTCCATGACCCTACCCTAGGTACATAGCTTCATCACTCACAACAACAAAAGATGTCCAAGATAGTATATTTATATGTGAAATCTCTCTTCCTTCAATATTCTTTCATGAATTGTTCAAGTGACCAATACAATGTTTGCTAAACTTCAATAAATTTACCACTTCTACTTCTTATATGTGAAGTCATCACTCCCCATGGGATAAGCATATGAAACATATATAATTTCAGATTTATGATATTCGCTCATTCAACTATTTACTCATAGGATATAAGTGAAGCACACGAGTAAATGACAAACCACTCCAAAAAGATATGAGTGAAGACCAATGAGTAGTTTAAATAATTATGTAGCTATGTGAAGACTCTCTCTCATTTAATAATTTCAGATCTTGATAATTTATTCAAATAGCAAGCAAAGAAAAATAAAATGACATTCTAAGAATGGCAAACATCATGAGAAGAAGCAAAAATTTAGGATCAACCGAAACTAACCGATAGTTGTTGAAGAGGAAAGGTGGGATGCCAACCGGGGCATCCCCAAGCTTAGACGCTTGAGACTTCTTGAAATATTATCTTGGGATGCCTTGGGCATCCCCAAGCTTGAGATTTTGTCTCTCTTTAATTCCTCTCATATCACGGTCTCCCTAAATGTCAAAAGCTTCATCCACACAAAACTCAACAAGGACTCGTGAGATAAGTTAGTACAAACCATTGCAAAAACCTTATCATACTCTACTGTAGCAAATCACTAAAATTATTATTCAACATTGAATACTAAATTCCTCTACATATTTAATAGTCCTATCCTCAAATAGAATCATTAAAGAAGCAAACATATGCAAACAATGCAAACATAACAGCAATCTGCCTAAACAGGACAGTCTCTAAAGAGTGCAGAAAAATCCATACTTCCCTAACTCCAAAAATTATGAAATAAAATTCCCACTGTAGTAAATTTATCAGAGCTTAATATGAAAAAGTTTTCAACATTTTATCACATTCTGACTTTTCTAGGGAATTATTGCAACAGCGGTAACCTTTCTGTTTTCAAACAGCAACATGAAGACTTGTAAAATAGGCATAGTAAAGGCTATCAATGCCACTTTTATTGAAATAAAAGATGCAAAACATTATTATAAATAACAGCAAGTAAATACTAACAAAATAAATTGACGCTCCAAGCAAAACACATATCATGTGGTGAATAAAAATATAGCTCCAAGTAAAGTTACCGATGAACGAAGACGAAAGAGGGGATGCCTTCCGGGGCATCCCCAAGCTTAGGCTCTTGGTTGTCCTTGAATATTACCTTGGGGTGCCTTGGGCATCCCCAATCTTAGGCTCTTTCCACTCCTTATTTCATACTCCATCGAATCTTTACCCAAAACTTGAAAACTTCACAACACAAAACTTAACAGAAAACTCATAAGCTCCGTTAGTATAAGAAAGCAAATCATCATCATAAGGTACTGTAATGAACTCATTCTAAATTCATATTGGTATAATATCTACTATGCTCCAACTTCTCTATGGTTCATACCCTCCGATACTACTCATAGATTCATCAAAATAAGCAAACAACACGATGAAAATAGAATCTGTCAAAAACAGAACAGTCTGTAGTAATCTGAATCAAACGTATACTTATGGAACTCATAAAATTCTAAAATAAATTTCTGGACGTGAGGAATTTATCTATTAATCATCTGCAAAAATAATTAACTAAATATCACTCTCCAATAAAAATGGCAACAATTCTCGTGAGCGCTAAAGTTTCTGTTTTTACAGCATGATCTTAAAGACTTCACCCAAGTCTTCCCAAAGGTTCTACTTGGCACAAACACTAATTAAAACATAAAACCACATCTAAACATAGGCTATATGAATTATTTATTACTAAACAGGAGCAAAAAGCAAGGAACAAAAATAACATTGGGTTGTCTCCCAACAAGCGCTATCGTTTAACGCCCCTAGCTAGGCATGATGAATTCAATGATGCTCACATAAGACATAAGAATTGAAACATAAACAGAGCATCATAAAGAATATGACTAGCACATTTAAGTCTAACCCACTTCCTATGCATAGGGATTTTGTGAGCAAACAACTTGTGGGAACAAGAATCAACTTGCATAGGAAGGTAAAACAAGCATAACTCCAAAATTTTAAGCACATAAAGAGGAAACTTGATATTATTGCAATTCCTACAAGCATATATTCCTCCCTCATAATAATTTTCAGTAGCATCATGAATGAATTCAACAATATAACCAGCACCTAAAGCATTCTTTTCATGATCTACAAGCATAGAATTTTTATTACTCTCCACATAAGCAAATTTCTTCTCATGAATAGTAGTGGGAGCGAACTCAACAAAATAACTATCATGGGATTGAAAATTGAAATCAAGATGAAAAGTTTCATTGTTATCATTATTCTTTAAAGCATATGTGTCATCACAATAATCATCATAGATAGGAGGCATGCTTTCATCATAATAAATTTGCTCATCAAAACTTGGGGGACAAAAAATATCATCTTCATCAAACATAGCTTCCCCAAGCTTGTGGCTTTGCATATCATTAGCATCATCGATATTCAAGGAATTCATACTAAAAACATTGCAATCATGCTCATCATTCAAAGATTTAGTGCCAAACATTCTAATGCATTCTTCTTCTAGCACTTGAGCACAATTATCGGAATCCTTATTTTCATGATAGATATTAAAAAGATGAAGCATATGAGGTACCCTTAATTCCATTTTTTGGTAGTTTTCTTTTATAGACTAAACTAGTGATAAAACAAGAAACAAAAAGATTCAATTGCAAGGTCTAAAGATATACCTTCAAGCACTCACCTCCCCGGCAACGGCGCCAGAAAAGAGCTTGATGTCTACTACACAACCTTCTTCTTGTAGACGTTGTTGGGCCTCCAAGTGCAGAGGTTTGTAGAACAGTAGCAAATTTCCCTCAAGTGGATGACCTAAGGTTTATCAATCCGTAGGAGGCGTAGGATGAAGATGGCCTCTCTCAAGCAACCCTGCAACCAAATAACAAAGAGTATCTTGTGTCCCCAACACACCCAATACAATGGTAAATTGTATAGGTGCACTAGTTCAGCGAAGAGATGGTGATGCAAGTGGTATATGGATAGTAGATATGGGTATTTGTAATCTGAAAATACAAAAACAGCAAGGTAGCAAATATAAAAGTGAGCATAAACGGTATTGCAATGCTAGGAAACAAGGCCTAGGGTTCATACTTTCACTAGTGCAAGTTCTCTCAACAATAATAACATAATTGGAACATATAACTATCCCTCAGCATGCAACAAAGAGTCATTCCAAAGTCACTAATAGCGGATAACAAACGAAGAGATTATGGTCGAGAGCACAATAGATCGGGAGTTCCGCCGCCAGAAGCCTCCGCAGCCACCGAAAGCCAATCTAGACCCGTTCCGGCACCCTGCCGGAGGGGGAATCCTTCTCCGGTGGCCATTTTCATCATCCCGGTGCTCTCCATGACGAGGAGGGAGTAGTTCTCCCTCGGGGCTGAGGGTATGTACAAGTAGCTATGTGTTTGATCTCTCTCTTTCGTGTTCTTGATTTAGCACAATCTTGATGTATCGCGAGCTTTGCTATTATAGTTGGATCTTATGTTTCTCCTCCCCCTCTTCTCTCTTGTAATGAATTGAGTTTCCCCTTTGAAGTAGTCTTATCAGATTGAGTCTTTAAAGATTTGAGAACACTTGATGTATGTCTTGCCATGCGTATCTGTGGTGACAATGGGATGCCACGTGATTCACTTGATGTATGTTTTGGTGATCAACTTGCGGGTTCCGCCCATGAACCTATGCATAGGGGTTGGCACACGTTTTCATCGTGATTCTCCGGTAGAAACTTTGGGGCACTCTTTGAGGTCCTTTGTGTTGGTTGAATAGATGAATCTGAGATTGTGTGACGCATATCGTATAATCATACCCACGGATACTTGAGGTGACATTGGAGTATCTAGGTGACATTAGGGTTTTGGTTGATTTGTGTCTTAAGGTGTTATTCTAGTACGAACTCTAGGGCTGTTTGTGACACCTATAGGAATAGCCCAATAGATTGATTGGAAAGAATAACTTTGAGGTGGTTTCGTACCCTACCATAATCTCTTCGTTCGTTCTCCGCTATTAGTGACTTAGGAGTGACTCTTTGTTGCATATTGAGGGATAGTTATGTGATCCAATTATGATATTATTGTTGAGGGAACTTACACTAGTGAAAGTATGAACACTATGCCTTATTTCCTATCATTGCAATACCGTTTATGCTCACTTTTATTACTTGCTACCTTGCTGTTTTTATTATTTCAGATTACAAATACCTTTATCTACTATCCATATACCACTTGTTTCACTATATCTTCGCCGAACTAGTGCACCTATACAATTTACTATTGTATTGGGTGTGTTGGGGACACAAGAGACTCTTTGTTATTTGGTTGCAGGGTTGCTTGGGAGAGACCATCTTCATCCTACGCCTCCTACGGATTGATAAACCTTAGGTCATCCACTTGAGGGAAATTTGCTACTGTCCTACAAACCTCTGCACTTGGAGGCCCAACAACGTCTACAAGAAGAAGGTTGTGTAGTAGACATCAAGCTCTTTTCTGGCACCGTTGCCGGGGAGGTGAGTGCTTGAAGGTATATCTTTAGATCTTGCAATCGAGTCTTTTAGTTTCTTGTTTTATCACTAGTTTAGTTTATAAAAGAAAATTACAAAAAAATGGAATTAAGTTTGTCTCATACGCTTTATCTTTTTAATATCTTTCGTGAGTATGATGGAAAGGAAAATTGTGCTCAAGTGCTAGAAGAAGAAATCTATAAAATGTTTGGCCCTAAATATTTGAATGATGAGCATGATTGCAATGTTGTTAGTATGAATTCTTTGAATATCCATGATACTAATGATGATTGCACTAGTTATGATGAAAATGTCTCCTATAAACATGTCAATTTTTGTGGAGTGCATTGGTTTTGTAAGTACACACCAAATAGAGAAGATAGATATTGCAAGAGGCATAAGTACTTAGAAACTAAATTATTGCAAGAAGAGCTAGATGAATATGCTGAAAATTTAAATCATCTTGGCCATACTTGTGAGCTTTGCAATGAACATGATCATTTCACTATCCGATGCAAATTATTTCATGATCTAATCGTGTCCAAAAATTGTGATGACTTGATTTCCCTTGCACATTATAATGAACTTAGTTTGCTTATGGACTATGAAGAAATAAAACGTATAACTAACTATCTTCCAGAATTTGCCTGTTATAAACTTCTTGGTTTTGATCTTGAGGAAATTTATATGTATTGTGCGGTGAATTGCATTGAAAATCCTTATATTGCCAACTACATAAAGAAAAGAAAACAAATATAAGATGAAGAGAATACTAATGAAAGGGAAGATACTTCCCAATATCCTCCTATTATTTCTTATGATGAATCAGGTAACGAGGAGGAGCCTCCTATTCAACAAATCTCATTAATAAGGAGCTCCAAAAAGAGGATTGAACCCACACATGATGTGGTGAAGAAGAAGAAAAGAAAAAGGAAGAGAGGTAAAAAGATGTCTCTCCCAAATAATGCTGCCCCTATTACTATTGTGCCTCTTGAAAATATAATTATGGAAGGTAATGATACTTCTTATGATCTTGAAAATCTTTTTGGCACTTGCTTGGAAGAATATGATAATTGCTATACTATTGGTGCTATCCATACTATTAATGATGAAAGTGATTATGCTTATGATATGAAAAGGCCCAAGATTGGGGATGTTATGTTTGATGAAGATGATGTTTTTGAGAATATATTTTCTGCAATTAATGTTTGTCCCAAGCTTGGGGATGCTACGCTTAATGAAGATGATATTTTTAGTCTCCCAAGTTTTGATATGCAAATTTATAATGATGATAGCATGCCTCCTACTTATGATAATTATTGTGATGATACATATGCTATAAAAAGTAGTGATGATTATATTTATAAAACTTGTCATGATTATGATTACCCTTTTTCTGAACATTACTATTTTAATGTGGAAACAATTTATAGTATTCAAGTCTCTTATGATAATCCCACTATTCCGGTTGAGAAGAAATTTGCTTATGTGGAGAGTAATGAAATTTCTATGCTTGTAGATCATGAAAAGAATGCTTTAGGTGCTGGTTATATTGTTTAATTAATTCATGATTCTACTGAAAATTATTATGAGGGAGGAACATATGCTTGTAGGAATTGCAATAATATCAAGTTTCCTCTCTATGTGCTTAAAATCTTGAAGTTATGCTTGTTTTGCCCTCCTATGCTAGTTGATTATTTTTCTCACAAGTTGTTTGCTCACAAAATCCCCATGCATAGGAAGTGGGTTAGGCTTAAATTTGCTAGTCATATTATTCATGATGCTCTCTTTATGTTTCAATTCTTATCCTTTATGTGAGCATCACTAAAATCATCATGCCTAGCTAGGGGCGTTGAACGATAGCGCTTGTTGGGAGGCAACCCAACTTTACTTTTGTTCCTTGATTTTTGCTACTGTTTAGTAATAAATAATTCATCTAGCCTCTGTTTAGATGTGGTTTTATGATTTTAATTAGTGTTTGTGCCAAGTAGAACCTTTGGGAAGACTTGGGCGAAGTCTTTATGATCATGTTGTAAAAAACCGAAACTTTAGCGCTCATGAGAATTGCTGCCATTTTTATTTGGAGAGTGATATTTAGTTAATTCTTTTTGCAGATGACTAATAGATAAATTCCTCAGGTCCAGCAATTTATTTGAGAATTTTATGAGTTCCAGAAGTATACGTTTGATCCAGATTACTACAGACTGTTCTGTTTTTGACAGATTCTGTTTTCTATGTGTTGTTTGCTTATTTTGATGAATCTATGGCTACTAAAATATTTTATAAACCATAGATAAGTTGTAATAAAGTAGTTTTAACACCAATATAAATAAAGAATGAGTTCATTACAGTACCTTGAAGTAGTGTTTTGTTTTTTTTCGCTAACGGAGCTTACGAGTTTTCTGTTAAGTTTTGTGTTGTGAAGTTTTCAAGTTTTGGGTAATGATTCGATGGACTATGGAATAAGGAGTGGCAAGAGTCTAAGATTGGGGATGCCCAAGGCACCCCAAGGTAATATTCACGTACAACCAAGATCCTAAGCTTGGGGATGCCCCGGAAGGCATCCCCTCTTTCATCTTCGTTCATCGGTAACTTTACTTGGAGCTATATTTTTATTCGCCACATGATATGTGTTTTGCTTGGAGCGTCAATTTATTTTGTTAGGATTTTCTTGCTTTTATTTAGAAAAATGTTTTGCATCTTTTATTTCAATAAAAGTGGCATTGATAGCCTTTACTATGCCTATGTTACAAGTATACATGTTGCTGTTTGAAAACAAAAAGTTTACCGATGTTGCAATAATTCCCTAGAAAAGTCAGAATGTGATAAAATGTTGAAACCTTTTGCATATTAATTTCTGATAAATTTAATACATTGGTAATTTTATTTCATAATTTTTGGAGCTAGGGAAGTATGGATGTTGCAGCATTCTTTACAGACTATCCTATTTAGGCAGATTGTTGTTATGTTTGCATTGTTTGCATATGTTTGCTTCTTTAATGATTCTATTTGAGGATAGGACTATTAAATATGCAGAGGCATTTAGTATGCAATGTTGAACAATAATTTTAGTGATTTTCCACAGTAGAGTATGATAAGGTTTTTGCAATGGTTTATACTAACTTATCTCACGAGTCCTTGTTGAGTTTTGTGTGGATGAAGCTTTTGAGATTTAGGGAGACCGTGATATGAGAGGAATTAAGGAGACACAAAAGCTCAAGCTTGGGGATGCCCAAGGCATCACAAGATAATATTTCAATAAGTCTCAAGCATCTAAGCTTGGGTATTCCCTGGTTGGCATCCCACCTTTCTTCTTCAACAACTATCGGTTAGTTTCGGTTGGTCCTAAGTTTTTGCTTCTTCACATGATGATTGCCATTCTTAGAATGTAATTTTATTTTGCTTTGTTTGCTGTTTGAATAAAATACTAAGATCTGAAATTATTAAATGTTAGAGAGTCTTCACATAGTTGCATAATTATTCGACTACTCATTGATCTTCACTTATATCTTTCGGAGTAGTTTGTCATTTGCTCTAGTGCTTCACTTATACCTTTTAGAGCATGGTGGTAGTTTTATTTTGAAGAAATAGATGAACTCTCATGCTTCACTTATATTATTTTGAGAGTCTTAAATAGCATGGTAATTTCTTAAAATCCTAAATATGCTAGGTATACAAGATTAATAATAAAACTTTCTTATGAGTGTGTTGAATACTAAGAGAAGTTTGATGCTTGATGATTGTTTTGAGATATGGAGGTAATAATATCAAAGTCGTGCTAGTTGAGTAGTTGTGAATTTGAGAAGTGCTTGTGTTGAAGTTTGCAAGTCCCGTAGCATGCACGTATGGTAAACGTTATGTAACAAATTTGAAACATGAGGTGTTATTTGACTGTCCTCCTTATGAGTGCGGTCGGGAACGAGCGATGGTATTTTCCTACCAATCTACCCCCCTAGGAGCATGCACGTAGTGCCGAGGTTTTTGATGACTTGTATATTTTTGCAATAAGTATGTGAGTTCTTTATGACTAATGTTGAGTCCATGGATTATACGCACTCTCACCCTTCCATCCTTGCTAGCCTCTTCGGTATCGTGCATTGCCCTTTCTCACATTGAGAGTTGGTGCAAACTTCACCGGTGCATCCAAACCCCGTGATATGATACGCTCTGTCACACATAGACCTCCTTATATCTTCCTCAAAACAGCCACCATACCTACCTATTATGGCATTTCCATAGCCATTCCGAGATATATTGCCATGCAACTTTCCACCGTTCCATTTATTATGACACGCATCATTATTGTCATATTGCTTTGCATGATCATGTAGTTGACATCGTATTTGTGGAAAAGCCACCGTTCATAATTCTTCCATATATGTCACTCTTGAGTCATTGCATATCCCGGTACACCGCAGGAGGCATTAATATAGAGTCATACTTTGTTCTAGTATCGAGTTGTGATCATTGAGTTGTAAATAAATAGAAGTGTGATGATCATCATTATTAGAGCATTGTCCCAAGTGAGGAAAAAAAGAGAAAGGCCATAAAAAGAGAAAGGCCATAAAAAAGAAAAGGCCAAATAAAAAAATGAGAGAAAAAGAGAGAAGGGACAATGTTACTATCCTTTTACCACACTTGTGCTTCAAAGTAGCACCATGATCTTCATAGTAGAGAGTCTCTCATGTTATCACTTTCATATACTAGTGGGAATTTTTCATTTTAGAAATTGGCTTGTATATTCCAACAATGGGCCTCCTCAAGTGCCCTAGGTCTTCGTGAGCAAGCAAGTTGGATGCACACCCACTAGTTTCTTTTGTTGAGCTTTCATACATTTATAGCTCTAGTGCATCCGTTGCATGGCAATCCCTACTCCTTGCATTAACATCAATCGGTGGGCATCTCCATAGCCCATTGATTAGCCTCGTTGATGTGAGACTTTCTCCTTTTTTGTCTTCTCCACATAACCCCCCTCATTATATTCTATTCCACCCATAGTGCTATATCCATGGCTCGTGCTCATGTATTGCGTGAAAGTTTATAGGTTTGAGATTACTAAAGTATTAAACAATTGCTTGGCTTGTCATCGGGGTTGTGCATGATGAGAGCATTCTTGTGTGACGAAAATGGAGCATGACTAAACTATATGGTTTTGTAGGGATGAACTTCTTTTGGCCATGTTGTTTTGAGAAGACATAATTGCTTAGTTAGTATGCTTGAAGTATTATCATTTTTATGTCAATATGAACTTTTGTCTTGAATCTTTCAGATCTGAATATTCATACCACAATTACATTGAAATTATGCCAACTAGCATTCCACATCAAAAATTCTTTCTTTTATCATTTACCTACTCGAGGACAAGCAGGAATTAAGCTTGGGGATGCTGATACGTCTCCAACGTATCTATAATTTTTGATTGCTCCATGCTATATTATCTACTGTTTTGAATGTTTATGGGCTTTATTATACACTTTTATATCATTTTTGGGACTAACCTATTAACTCAGAGCCTAGTGCCAGTTTCTGTTTTTACCTTGTTTTAGGGTTTCGAAGAAAATGAAAATCAAACGGAGTCAACTTGACCTAAAACTTCATGGAACTCATTTTTGGAAGGAAAGAAGCCCAGAAGACTTGGAGTGCATGTCGGGGGATCTACGAGGAGGCCACGAGGTAGGAGGCGCGCCCACCCCCCCTGGGCGCGCCCTCCACCCTCGTGAGCCCCTCGTAGCCCCCCTGACGTACTTCTTCCGCCTATATATTGTGAGGACCGGTTTTCCAATAAAACATTTATTGAAAAGCCAACCATTGTATTGACCAGTACAGGAGAATCCTTCTTACCGGTAGACAAATCCTTGATACAGAAATCCAAAAGTACTAAATATTATACAAGGTTGAGCTGAGGTTGCTCAACAATTTATTACAAGCACGCCGATATTATACATAAATGCGGATATGACACAAAGGGTGTGGTGGCATACTACTGACTCGTAATAAAGGTGGTGGTGGATATGTCACAGTGAAGTGGGTGACATGACTCCAAAATCTTACAGTTCATCGAGCGTCGGAGTGAGGCTCGATGAATTTATTTGGGTAGCGGAAGCGTATATAATACAAGTGACCAAATCCAGGATCGCACGGGGCTGACTGGGACTCCTCTAGGCGTCGGACTCGCTATCGAACTCCTTATCCATGAGATCGCCTTCGTCAACATCTGACCAAATCAACAAGCCAGGTGAGTACTTTGAATGTACTCGCAAGACCGTTTGGACATAAGATATAACAACTGCAAACATGATGCACATGAGCAGATTAGTAATGCACACTCAGATAATAAATTTTTCACTGAACGATAAATAAAAGGGAGTCAGGCGGTAGTCCTCCCGAAATCCCAATAAAAATAGCTGAAGACCAATCGGGTGTCTGAAGCGACACCTCGAAAGGTAAAAATAAATTAACATGCCGCAGTCGGGCATCAGGGCGACGCCTCATAAAGGGCTTATATTAAAATGTAAATGACAGTGCGTGCCTCAATCGGACGTCTAAGCGACATCTCGAAAAGGGCTTATAATGAAAGTAAATAACCAGGATGCCACAGTCGGACGTCTGAGCGACATCACATAAAGGGCTTATATCGAAAGTAAATAACAATAATGCCACAGTTGGACATCTGAGCGACATCACATAAAGGGCTTATATCAAAAGTAAATAACAAGAATGCCATAGTCGGACGTCTGAGCAACATCACATAAAGGGCTTATATCAAAAGTAAATAACAAGAATGCCACAGTCGGACGTCTGAGCGACATCTCATAAAGGGCTTTGTAACGCCCTCGATGCGGCTATATCTCCCACGTGTCGAAGCATGACTTAGAGGCATAACCGCATTGAAAGAAATTTCGCAAGTGAGGTAATCTTCGCAAACAACCCATGTAATACAATAAGGGAAAAGATACATAGTTGGCTTACAATCGCCACTTCACACAAATACATGAATAAAGCATTACATTCATCCAAATACACTCAAGGTCCGACTACGGAACCAAAATAAAAGAAGACTACCCCAAAAGCTACACAGATCCCCGATCGTCCCAAGTGGGCTCCACTACTGATCAACTGGAAACGGAACAACATAACGAACACGATCTTCATCGAGCTCCTCCTTGAGCTTGGTTGCGTCACCTGCACGGTATCATCGGCACCTGCAAGCTGGTTTTGGAAGTATCTGTGAGTCAAGGGGACTCAGCAATCCCACACCCTCACGATCAAGACTATTTAAGCTTATAGGAAGGGTAAAAGGTATGAGGTGGAGCTGCAGCAAGCGACTAGCATATTTGGTGGCTAACATACGCAAATGAGAGCGAGAAGAGAAGGCAAAGCACGTTCGAGAAACTATGATCAAGAAGTGATCCTAGAGCAACCTACGTCAAGCATAACTCCAACACCGTGTTCACTTCCCGGACTCCGCCGAGAAGAGACCATCATGGTTACACACGCGGTTGATGCATTTTAGTTAAGTTAAGTTTCAGGTTTTCTACAACCGGACATTAACAAGTTCCCATCTGCCCATAACCGCGGGCACGGCTTTCAAAAGTTCAAATCCCTGCAGGGGTGTCCCAACTTAGCCCATCACAAGCTCTCACGGTCAATGAAAGGATATCCCTTCTCCCAAGACAATCCGATCAGACTCGGCATCCCGGTTACCAGACATCCTCGACAATGGTAAAACAAGTCTAGCAAAGCCACCCGGATGTGCCGACAAATCCCGATAGGAGCTGCACATATCTCGTTCTCAGGGCACACCGGATAGTTCAAGCTACGAGTAAAACTAGACCTCGAGTTGCCCCGAGGTGGCCCCGCAGGCTGCCCATTTTGGACCAACACTTAGAGAAGCACTGGCCCGGGGGGTTAAAATAAATATGACCCTTGAGTCCGCGAAACCCAAGGGAAAAGGCCAGGTTGTTAGTGCAAATGGTAAAACCAAGGTTGGGCCTTGCTGGAGGAGTTTTATTCAAAGCGAACTGTCAAGGGGTTCCCATTATAACCCAACCGTGTAAGGAACGCAAAATCCGAGAACATAACACCGATATGACGGAAACTAGGGCGGCAAGAGTGGAACAAAACACCAGGCATAAGGCCGAGCCTTCCACCCTTTACCAAGTATATAGATGCATTAATTAAATAAGAGATATTGTGGTATCCCAACAAAATATCCATGTTCCAACAAGGAACAAACTCCAATCTTCACCTGCAACTAACAACGCTATAAGAGGGGCTAAGCAAAGCGGTAACATAGCCAAACAATGGTTTGCTAGGACAAGGTGGGTTAGAGGCTTGGCTTAGCAATATGGGAGACATGATAAGCAAGTGGTAGGTATCGCAACAAAGACATAGCAAAAGAGCGAGCAACTAGCAAGCAAAGACAGAAGTGATTTCGAGGGTATGGTCATCTTGCCTGAAATCCCGCAAGGAAGAAGAACAATTCCATGAAGAAGACAAATGGACGTAGTCGAACGAATCCTCACAAACGCGACGTTAACGGAACCAACCCGAAGAAGCAACACCGGAAAGTAGCAAACAACATAGTAAACAACCCTCACATAATCATGGCATGATGCACAATCAAGTATGATGTATGTCCAGTTTAATGAAGCATGACATGGCAAAGTGCACAAGCAATTTTACAAATTAAATGAAGCTCAATATGCAACAAGTTGCATATTGACGAAACACCATAACATTTATTTAGTTCTCCCCCATTTAGGTACCCAACAGTATTAAATGTTGTTAAACATGGCAAGAGGTGAGGCAAAAGAAATCTACCTATGTAGGCAAGTTTAAATGAGGCCGGAACAACAAACAACAAGTCCAGAAAATCCTCATAAGCAAATTATAAGGTTTGGTACTGTTCTGCCGTAAACCATATTTTAGAGTTGTTAAACATGCAAAGTGATGCCACCAAGTTAAACTATGCATTTTTCTACCCCATTTACATATAAAGTTTGTTAGGTTTGGAGCTACGGTTATTTAGCTATGAATTAAATCATTTTAACATGACATAGGGGCAAATTTAACCAAACATCATTTTAAACATAGATGAAAGTGACATATTATGAAACTAGACAAAATTCTAAGCATGTTTCATATATAATGTTTTAACATATGATGCACGGTTGTTGAGTTATTATATGCATGAAATAGGAGAGTTTTTCTGTAAAAACTGCTGTCTCTGGAAAATAGGAAAAAACGTTATATGGAAAAACATGAAACAGGCCGTCTCTGTTGGCCCAACAGAGCACAGAGGGTTTGGGGGTGGCTGCTCACATGGGCCACGACCCAGTTCAGTGGAGAAGGCAGGCCGCGAAGGGCATGCCGGCCTGGAGGCGCGATCAACGCGGGCGGGACGAGGCGCGCTGCTCTCGTCCTGGAAGCAGAGGATGCAGGCGGCGGAGGACCTGGTGCTGGCGTCTCCCGGCAACGAGGATGGGGCGGATCTAGGTGGAGGCGACCAGGAACAGGGCGCGGGCGCGGATCCGACGGCGGGGGTTCCATTCTCGGCGCCGGAATGGAGGCGGGATGCACCGGCATGGGAGCTTGGAGCTTCGAGTGGTTCGGGCGCGATGCAAATGTAGAGGAGGCTGGCTCCGAGGCAGATGGGCGCGGGTCAACAGGGCACAGAGGAGGTCCCTAGCGGCGGGGCTTGGAGAGTTCGTCGTCGAGGAAGGAGCTCCACTCCGGCGAACTCCCATGGCGGCGGTGGTTCCTGTAGGGCGGCGTCACTGGTGAGGAGCAGAGAGAGGGAGAAATGGAGGGAGAAGAAACAGGCGATGAAGAGGAGCGACGGGGAGCTCTTGACCTGGCGGGGGGATTGGCAAGGCTCGTCGGCGGTGAGAGCTTCGGTGGCCGGGGCTCCTCTCCTATTGGGCTCGAGCGAGGCAACAAGGAGGAGGCAGGCGCGAGGCCTCCTATTCGTCTGCTGCGGCCGGAAGGACGAGGAGGAGGGCACGCAAGGTGGAGCTCGGGCGCGCTGGATCGGGGAAAAGGAGGAGGTTGGAGAGGATTTGGATCAGGAGGAGTGCGGCTCTGGTTGGCTGGGCGATGGGATCGAGGGAGATTGAGTGAGGGGATCCCGAGAGGATTAGTGGCGGCGGCCGAGAGGGATGGATGGGACAACTCCCCAAGAAATTAGGGTTGACTGTTTATATAGGTAGGTTGGTTAGGTTAGGGGCTACTCAGTCCATCCGATCGTAATCGGACGATCCCGGATAAAATAGCTAGGGAGTCCAAATAAGAAAACGGTGATGTTTTGTAGACGTTTGGGGATGATCCGGACACAACGGTGACGACTGACCGGGTCGGGTTCGGGACAGCTTTTCGGACACGCGCGCGAGGAGGGCCGCGGGCTGACGAGAGAGGTTAGGTAGGGCCTGACGGTGAGTGGTGGTGGGTTGAGAAGAGAGGGGGGGAAAGCAACCCGGCAACTGTTTCCGAAGACCTTGTCGCTATAGTAAAACGTTGGGGCGTCAAACGGACTCCGAATGCGATGAAACTTGACAAGCGGTCTATCTACACTATAATAAGACCACACGCCAACTTTCAACCCAATCCGAGAACATTTCCCGGCCACTTATAAAATAATATTTCGGAGGTGCCGCGGGTGCGTGCAAGTGTGTCTGGGCTCAGAACGGACAACGGAAGGAACTGGGAGACCGGGACAGATGCAAGTTTTGAAAACATGATGATGCAATGCACATGATGACATGATAGGAAGCAACACGCAAGCAAATGACATGGCAACGACAGCGAATAACTGGAAGACACCTGGCGCATCGGTCTCGGGGCGTTACAACACTCCACCACTACGAGAGGATCTCGTCCCGAGATCTAGAATGGCACCGGAGGGACAACGGAAGAGGAAGATAAGCAGTAAAAACTAAGTTGCTTCTTTAACAAACGAGTGAAACCATGAACCTTGAGAGGTTGAACAAATTGAAAGAAAGAATACAATGGAGATGAACGAAATTAAATCACTATGTTGGACAAGGAACCAGAAATACGGCGAAAAAGGTGAGCTTAAGTGACAAGATAGACATTGAAGCCACTCCGGTCAAAACAAAATAGAGAAGGAATAAGAATGATATAATTAGGGCAGCACTCCGACTGAAAATGGAAAGAAATGAACATGAACTTGACAAGATGAGAGGATACTTGATGAGATCAAACATACTCCCTCCGGAAGTATTGAAAGAATGGTACAAGGGGTAAGAAAGATTTCAGACGGCACTCCGGTTGAAAAGAGAGGAAAAACTTGATAAGATGAGAGAACTTGAATGAAAACACGACACTCCGGTTGAATGGATAAGCAAAAGGAAAGAACATGATATTTGACAAAAATGGAATGATGGGTCGAAGAGTGAAACATCACAATGCCTCCGGAAGAAATAATAGAAGATAGATCGTTGGAATAAAAGAATGTAGAAGAAAAAGCCAAGTTCTACCACAAATGAGCTTAGAGAGCACCCTTCGAGGAAGGTTAAAACGGAGTTGTTGGAAAACCAACAACGAAATCATAAGCTTGAAGTGGGCTAATGGAAAACATCTCAAAAATGAGGTGACAACCTGCCACTCACGGGAGAAAGAATTGGATTGATATGAACAAGGAGACAAGAAGCTTATATCACCGGGAGGATAAGTGAAGAACTCAGGTCATTTATAAGCACCATAATTAGCAACAATCCTTAGGGAAGGCTTTAGGTGAAATATAACCCAAGATAACTCCAATGACGAGATTGATGGATTTTAAAATGCCTCATTCTTGTGAATGAAGAATGATATATTGCCACCTCAAAAGATAAGGGAGAACAATTGCAGACCGGATTGCAAGACGAAGAATACTTGAGCTACTCTGAAAAGAATCTCGATGAACACTTCGAGAAGGAATTAAATCCTTGATGAACCATTGTGTAGAACCTCCATGAAGAACTCCGATAATAAAAGAATGATCAAACGAAATGAAGGATGAAAAGAATAAGGTTGAAGCCTTGCAATGATTAGATGGATCTCCGCGACGAGATAAAGCGGCAAAAACTTGGAACTCTGGAAAAGAAAGATGAACAAAAGAAATCAAGAATTTATTCATCATGAACAAACTCCGAAGGAAGGAATTTATCACTTGGATGAAACAAGAATAAGAATTACATTATGCTTATCCTTCACCAATTTAAATTGATGACAAGCAACGGATTTTTGCATACTACTTATTCTCGTAGAAAGGATTAAGATAGATATAGAGCAAACTTGGGGAAAAAACTTCAACGAACCACCGGTAGGATTAAAACAACGAATGAATTAATATGATAACCATGGGATAGAATCTTGAGCAAACCACCATAATAACAGGAAATGACCGAGATAAAGGGATGAATCACCGTTAAGAAATAAAGAACGAATGAAGATACTTGAGGGAATTTGGTACAAGAGAACAAAGAGATCACGAGCTGATTATAGAATATTTGAATGATGCACCGGTAAGATTAGGAGAACGATAACTGAAAGCTGAGAATGATTAACTCTGAGATTATGGGCTCCGGAGAAACAAACTAAAATGACTCCTGAATTGCTTCGGAAGGGTGAAAAGAATACTCACAATCGAAAACAATTAAGAGAGGATGGCACGAAGCTAGAGCCATGAATCTTGAAGAGAATGGAGCAAGATTGAGAGAAATTCTTCTTCGGTCTTCAAAAGTTGGAAAAGACAATGGGAAACACCAACAAGAATTGTTGAGATACTCCGGAATGAAAAATAGAAAGTTTGAGCCAACGATGAAAAGAAATTGGAAGCTCTTGGAGAAAGGCATTTGCCTGATGATAATTCATACTTACGTCAAACTTCAAAAGAATTTAGGATAGCTCCGGGAAAATAAGAAGAGTCAGGTAAGATCCTGGAAAAAGACCTGTGGGTTAGGGCCCACTGAAAAGAAACACCGTTGAACGATTTAAAGAGAAATTGCACCGGTTGAATTAAATGGCTTGAATGAGATAGCAATCTCGAAATAGGTTGAACAACTGTTGAGCGAAAAGAAGAGCCTTCTGAGATATCTTCAACACTTCAGATATGAATAGAGAGAAGATCGATTAAGAGGTGCACCGGCTTGGGAAAAGAATTTGAAACAATGAAAAAGAATATGGTCAACAAAGCTTGAATTGAATCCACCGGAGAAGAAAAAGAATGAAGAATGATAAACTTGAGTCTCCGTTAGAATCTTCCTGAGAATCACCGGATAAAAACATTGACGGAAAAGAATGGAGAGACTTCACATCCATAAGATGATACTTGATTAAGAAATCTGATTCCTTGAAGAAAACAAGGGTGGGAAGGTGGGAAAACAAAAGCAATTTGGGACGGATTAAGCAACACCGTTGAGAAGAAATGATAATTGATCTTACTGATGTTGAAAAGATCGGATCCACTTGAAGAGAAACACACCGGTTGAAAAAGAATTAACAAGACAACCTCGATGATCAAGAGGGATTAGTATTCACATCGGGGTATGAGAACACCGCTTAGGAAAGGTATGGAATCAACATTTGACTTCTAAGCAACTCGAATACCAGACTCAAAAACAAAACAAAGGATTGGCTTGCAGAATAAGCCGGAACGAACATATGATAGAGATTTCGTCCGAAGTTTTTGTGGTGGGGCCTACACGGGCTCGATCATACAACACCATCATGTACAAGGCAGTGCATATGACATACGAAGCATCCCCGAGTCGGCATAGCCAAGGACTCTTTAAGACGCAACGAGCACACTGTAAAACCAACCGTGGATAGGCGGACCACTAGACGTCGAACCCCAATTTCATATCATACATCTGTCGGAAAGATATCCTAAGAGCTACTTGAATTCCCACTTATAAACTCCCGAAACTTTCCGGTTATGCAATCATGTGTTGGGGATACAGGGGAAGCATAATATCTCACCCAAAACTAGCAAATCCTACATCTAGTTGTATCCATCCTTCAACACATAACCAAGAAACCTTCGGAAATCGTTTACCTCAACCTTCGAAAAGCATCCGTTATACGAGTTATGGCAATACTCCCGAACTCCCGCCCCAGTACTGGGTGGCATCGAGGTTATCTCACCAACAACTGCATAAAAGAGATTTTCGATGTCGGCGAAACTCAGGTATTCTAGAATCTCAACGATAAAATTGTGACGACAACACCTCAGAGCTCAACTCCCCGGGACACTGCCACAACCCCTAAATGTCAGGAGGCACCAAGAACAATGTTCTCATCACAAAACCATCGGAACGATTCCAAGATACCCGCGTGATCCTAAAAAAATTAGTGAAATTTGAGAAGAGAAGAGTCAAAACTCTATGCCAGGATTCCTCACCAGAGCAACAAAGGGACTGAGGAGTAAAAAGAATCCTACTCTCTGATATATATAAACCTATAAGACTCAAAACATTTTTCTAGACTCAACAACACCAACGATTCGATCAAGCAGGGGGCTCCTAAGTCGGGGAAGGCTCTGATACCAACTTGTAACGCCCTTGATGCGGCTATATCTCCCACGTGTCGAAGCACGACTTAGAGGCATAACCGCATTGAAAGCAATGCCGCAAGTGAGGTAATCTTCGCAAACAACCCATGTAATACAATAAGGGAAAAGATACATAGTTGGCTTACAATCGCCACTTCACAAAAATACATGAATAAGCATTACATTCATCCAAATACACTCAAGGTCCGACTACGGAACCAAAATAAAAGAAGACTACCCCAAAAGCTACACAGATCCCCGATTGTCCCAAGTGGGCTCCACTACTGATCAACTGGAAATGGAACAACATAACGAACACGATCTTCATCGAGCTCCTCCTTGAGCTCGGTTGCGTCACCTGCACGGTATCATCGGCACCTGCAAGCTGGTTTTGGAAGTATCTGTGAGTCACGGGGACTCAGCAATCCCACACCCTCACGATCAAGACTATTTAAGCTTATAGGAAGGGTAAAAGGTATGAGCTGGAGCTGCAGCAAGCGACTAGCATATTTGGTGGCTAACATACGCAACTGAGAGCGAGAAGAGAAGGCAAAGCACATTCGAGAAACTATGATCAAGAAGTGATCCTAGAGCAACCTACGTCAAGCATAACTCCAACGCCGTGTTCACTTCCCGGACTCCGCTGAGAAGAGACCATCACAGTCACACACGCGGTTGATGCATTTTAGTTAAGTTAAGTTTCAGGTTTTCTACAACCGGACATTAACAAATTCCCATCTGCCCATAACCGCGGGCATGGCTTTCGAAATTTCAAATCCCTGCAGGGGTGTCCCAACTTAGCCCATCACAAGCTCTCACGGTCAACGAAGGATATTCCTTCTCCCAAGAAAATTCGATCAGACTCGGCATCCCGGTTACAAGACATCCTCGACAATGGTAAAACAAGTCCAGCAAAGCCACCCTGATGTGCCGACAAATCCCGATAGGAGCTGCACATATCTCGTTCTCAGGGCACACCAGATAGGTCAAGCTACGAGTAAAACCAACCCTCGAGTTGCCCCGAGGTGGCCCCGTAGGCTGCCCATTCTGGACCAACACTTAGAGAAGCACTGGCCCAGGGGGTTAAAATAAAGATGACCCTTGAGTCCGCAAAACCCAAGGGAAAAGACTAGGTTGTTAGTGCAAATGGTAAAACCAAGGTTGGGCCTTGCTGGAGGAGTTTTATTCAAAGTGAACTGTCAAGGGGTTCCCATTATAACCCAACCGTGTAAGGAACGCAAAATCCGGGAACATAACACCGATATGATGGAAACTAGGGCGGCAAGATTGGAACAAAACACCAGGCATAAGGCCGAGCCTTCCACCCTTTACCAAGTATATAGATGCATTAATTAAATAAGAGATATTGTGATATCCCAACAAAATATCCATGTTCCAACAAGGAACAAACTCCAATCTTCACCTGCAACTAACAACGCTATAAGAGGGGCTGAGCAAAGCGGTAACATAGCCAAACAATGGTTTGCTAGGACAAGGTGGGTTAGAGGCTTGGGTTAGCAATATGGGAGACATGATAAGCAAGTGGTAGGTATCACAGCAAAGGCATAGCAAAAGAGCGAGCAACTAGCAAGCAAAGATAGAAGTGATTTCGAGGGTATGGTCATCTTGCCTAAAATACCGCAAGGAAGAAGAACAATTCCATGAATAAGACAAACTGACGTAGTTGAACGAATCCTCACAAACGCGATGTTAATGGAACCAACTCGAAGAAGCAACACTGGAAAGTAGCAAACAACAAAGTAAACAACCCTCACATAATCATGGCATGATGCACAATCAAGTATGATGCATGTCCGGTTTAATGTAGCATGACATGGCAAAGTGCACAAGCAATTTACAAATTAAATGGAGCTCAATATGCAACGAGTTGCATATTGACAAAACACCATAACAATTATTTAGTTCTCTCCCGTTTAGGTACCCAACAATATTAAATGTTGTTAAACATGGCAAGAGGTGAGGCAAAAGAAATCTACCTATCTAGGCAAGTTTAAATCAGGCCGGAACAACAAACAACAAGTCCGGAAAATCCTCATAAGCAAATTATAAGGTTTGGTACTGTTCTGCCCTAAACCATATTTTAGGGTTGTTAAACATGCAAAGTGATGCCACCAAGTTAAACTATGCATTTTTCTTCCCCATTTGCATATAAAGTTTGTTAGGTTTGGAGCTATGGTTATTTAGCTATGAATTAAATCATTTTAACATGACATAGGGGCAAATTTAACCAAACAACATTTTAAACATTTTAAACATAGATGAAAGTGACATATTATGAAGCTAGACAAAATTCTAAGCATGTTTCATATATAATGTTTTAACATATGATGCACGGTTGTTGAGTTATTATATGCATGAAACAGGAGGGTTTTTCTGTAAAAACTGTTGTCTCTGGAAAATAGGAAAAAACGTTATATGGAAAAAACATGAAACGAGCCGTCTCTGTTGGCCCAACAGAGCACAGAGGGTTTGGGGGTGGCTGCTCACATGGGCCACGGCCCAGTTCAGTGGAGGAGGCAGGCCGCGAAGGGCATGTCGGCCTAGAGGCGTGGTCAACGCGGGCGGGACGAGGCACGCTGCTCTCGTCCCGGAAGCAGAGGACGCAGGCGGTGGAGGACCTGGCGCTGGCGTCTCCCGGCGACGAGGATGGGGCAGATCCAGGTGGAGGCGACCAGGAACAGGGCGCGGGCGTGGATCCGACAGCAGGGGTTCCATTCTCGGCGCCGGAATGGAGGCGGGATGCACCGGCAGGGGAGCTTGGAGCTTCGAGTGGTTCGGGCGCGATGCATATGTAGAGGAGGCTGGCTCCGAGGCGGATGGGTGCGGGTCAACAGGGCGTGGAGGAGGTCCCTGGCGTCTGGGCTTGGAGAGCTCGACGTCGAGGAAGGAGCTCCACTCCGGCGAACTCCCATGGCGGCGGTGGTTCCTGTAGGGCAGCGTCACTAGTGAGGAGCAGAGAGAGGGAGAAATGGAGGGAGAAGAAACAGGCGATGAAGAGGAGCGACAGGGAGCGCTTGACTTGGCGGGGGGATTGGCAAGGCTCATCGGCGGTGAGAGCTTCGCTGGCCGGGGCTCCTCTCCTGTTGGGCTCGAGCAAGGCAACGAGGAGGAGGCAGGCGCGAGGCCTCCTGTTCGTCTGCTGCGGCCGGAAGGACGAGGAGGAGGGCACGCAAGGTGGAGCTCGGGCGTGCTGGATCGGGGAAAAGGAGGAGGTTGGAGAGGATTTGGATCGGGAGGAGTGCGGCTCTGGTTGGCTGGGCGATGGGATCGAGGGAGATTGAGTGAGGGGATCCCGAGAGGATTAGTGGCGGCGGCTGAGAGGGATGAATGGGACAACTCCCCTAGAAATTAGGGTTGACTGTTTATATAGGTAGGTTTGTTAGGTTAGGGGCTACTCAGTCCATCCGATCGTAATCGGACGACCCCGGATAAAATAGCTAGGGAGTCCAAATAAGAAAACGGTGATGTTTTATAGACGTTTGGGGATGATCCGGACACAACGGTGACGACTGCCCGGGTCGGGTTCGGGACAGCTTTTTGGACGCGCGCGCGAGGAGGGCCACGGGCTGACGAGAGAGGTTAGGTAGGGCCTGATGGTGAGTGGTGGTGGGCTGAGAAGAGAGAGGGGGAAAGCAACCCGGCAACTGTTTCTGGAGACCGGAAACGTCCGACGATAGACCGACTATATTGTCGCTATAGTAAAACATTGGGGCGTCAAACGGACTCCGAATGTGATGAAACTTGACAGGCGGTCTATCTACACTATAATAAGACCACACACCAACTTTCAACCCAATCTGAGAACATTTCCCTCCCACTTATAAAATAATATTTCGGAGGTGCCGCGGGCGCGTCTAAGTGTGTCTGGGCTCAGAACGGACAACGGAAGGAACTGGGAGACCGGGACAGCTGCAAGTTTTGAAAACATGATGATGCAATGCACATGATGACATGATAGGAAGCAACACGCAAGCAAACGACATGGCAACGACAGCGAATAACTGGAACACACCTGGCGCATCAGTCTCGGGGCGTTACAGGCTTATATCAAAATTAAATAACAAGAATGCCATAGTCGGACGTCTGAGCGACATCACATAAAGGGCTTATATTTCGTCATTCGAATTTATGTAGCTCATGAATTTAAATCATCCCAAGGAAATACTTAGTACATAATAATAAATTGGTTAGTCCGTCCACAGAAATAACATTCAGCCAGGTTTACCACTCTTAGTTTCATGCTTATTCTCCGGAGACTGTCACTGGGGTTGACACTAAGATCGACACTGAGACTGACACTAACACTGAGATGATGTCCAGGTCCATGATCGTGGACATGGATACTCGAATGGTTTTGACTCTGCAGAGTTTGTACTCTTTAACCACAACCAACGGATTTCAGTAGTCACAAAGGACTAGTTCTGTTTACGGTATTTTAGAAGAAACACATCTAACCAGTACACACCCATTCCACATTCCGCTGCCAGGAATCACCCTAGGCAACGTTCAAGAAAAACTTTAAGACGGGGAGGTCACAACCTCGAATAGCATGGGATCAAATTTATATCGCGCGCTCTAAGGGGTGCCCCCCTCTTGGTCCCAACCGGAAACACCCATGCCCCCTGACCGGATGACGGGCTTTAATCCAGGGCCATGGAACCCTCATCACAGCCCCTCTATTTGGTGTGTACAAGGAAAGAGGTTTGCAACTTACTAAACCGCATTCTTTGCAGAAAACATGTGGTAGCACGGAAGGGAACGGACAGGAACAAGACTCGATCCACATTGATACTTGTGTTACATGGTTGACATAAGACTGGCATGCTTCAACAATACCAGCTCACAACCTATCATGCCACTACATGATCAGATTGTCTCACCATCATGAACACATCGACTTCGAAGCTCACCTGTAGCTTGCCTTGCATGCAATATAACATTCACTAATGCTTATATAAACATGCCATGAGAAAACTACTCAAGCAAACATGCAAAACACTCATCATATCAAAGGTTCAAACATGCTTGCCTGGTTCGGAGCAGTCGGAGTCTAGCTCGACGAAGTTTGCGTTCCGTCACCTCCTCCGGTATCTACAGTATAAAAAAATTGGATACTAACGTTAATACCGAGCGTGCATAAAAATTGTTCCAAATATTTTTCAAATAAATATGATAAGAAACTAGACAGAAAAATAAAGATGATAGAAAAAGAATCAACTCAAAATCATCTTTTGTTTAAAAGTTATTAAGGTTTTAGTCCAGGGACTCATCTATAATGAAACAGAAAGTTTCCAGGGGTTAGTTTATAAAAACAGAAAATGTTTTGGTTAGAAATACACCAACCCCAAAGGAACACGTATTTTGCCCGAAGGCGTTTTCAGAAAATGATTCGAATAAGATGGGGAGAGGCTGACGAGGGGGTCCCACCCGTCAGGTTTAAAACTTTGAAACAGAGCACACCGGCGCCCGAGGGCCACGGCGGTCGTCGGCGTCGATCCACGACGAGGTAGGGGGAAAGGAGGGTACCTACGGACTCAGTGAGCTCTCCCGCGTCTGTGGGTGGTGGAGTTGGTCGTCGGCGAGCACCACGTCCACGGCGGCCTCCACTCCGGTGGACGGTGGTTCGGGCGGTGATGGATCTCACCGGAGAGGGCTGCAAACGTCAAATTGGGGCTCGGGTTAGAAGAGTGGGTGCACTAGGAGGCGACTGGCACAGTCTGGGAGGCGGGGGTGGTCTCACCAGAGAGGATCTTGCCGGAGCCCGAAGCGGATCGAGGCGGCCGGAGTCGGGGAAGAAGGCTCTCTCGAGGCCTTCTGGCGAGCGTGGCGAGGTTCTGAGGAGAGGAGGGGAGGTGCTGGGTTGCGGACGAGCTCGGGGTCGCTATTTATAGTCGGCCCGAGGCGGTTGCCGAGAACGGGATAACTCCGGCAGGCGATTACGGCGAGGCAGTGGTCGGGCTGGAGGTTTAGGTGATTGGGCATCATCGTGATGGTCCACTGGTTCTGTTCAAGGGCTAAATTTGGTATGACTTGGGTGATACTCCAAGCTCTCGATGGAACGGCCTCACGGGCATGTCGGCGGCAAGGAGCGCGCTCTGTGCTTTCCAGGCCACGACGACGGCTCTGCGGCACGTACAAGGAAGGGGACGGCCACGCGGAGGCGCCTGGTGGTGTGGGTGGTGCTGGACGGCGCCGTTCCATGCTGCTCCTCTCTGGCAGCCGTAGCGAGTGTTGCTGCCGCCGCTCACGGGAGCGATGCACCTCTGCCAGCTCACCGCCGACGCTCGCAACAGTCCACGCAACAGTGCGGCGCACTGGATAAGGAGGGGGAACAGGGAGCAAGGCGCCACTGCAGTTACTGGCGAGATCGACGTGAGGCTCTGAATAAAACGACAGTGACGACTCAAACTGACCACTGAAACTCTGAATTTGACAGGAACAGTGCATGCCAGCTGTTCGACGAAATGTTTTGGGCACGAGGGAAATTTTTCTGGAGCTGGGACTTGGTGAGGTGACCTCTTGATGCATCTAGAGGCTGCCTGATTTTTCTCAGATTTTTAGGAAAAGAAAACAAATGAATTTCACCAAAAATGGAAAATCTGGTCCAAACTTGCAGCAAGCACATTTTGAAAATTTTGAATTGTGGACCAGTGGATCTTGGTTGAGGGTGCTAAGGACTAGCCAGAGAAATTTATTTGGAGTCAAAACTCAAAGTAAATTTGGCAGTTCCTTTGTAAATCTCTAAGGTCCAAATTAAATGACAGAAAAGATTTTGAGGTTAAAATAAATAGAAATAAAATTTAGGGGAAGTTGAAACTTGCTGGGATTGGATGCTTGGCTTGATCCAAAGTAGGGAGGTGGGTTTTGGAAGAAAATATTTTACCTAGGTCATGGCAAGAGGATACTTTTTGGATGGGGAATAATAAATCCAAAACTTTGGAACTCTTTTTATTAAACAGAAATTGTAAAAACCTTCCAACCTTATTTGTGCTGAGCCAATACAAGATAAAAAACCCTCAAGACCAAAGATCAAGATTTGGATGAACCCAAAAAAATACTTGTCATAAAAGTTTTTTTTGAAAAGGAGGGTCTTTTAGAAGAATTTTAAATAACCTCCTTCAAATCAAATAGAGAATTTGATAAAACCAAATCAAAAATTTTGGAGTGTTGCAACACCTACCCCCTTAGGAAAAATCTCGTCCCCGAGATTTCAGCTGATCCTCAAATAGGTGTGGGTATTCTGCCCGAAGGAAATCCTCTCTTTCCCATGTTGCTTCATCCTCGGTGTGATTGCTCCACTGAACCTTGAAAAACTTAGTTGTTTTCTGACGTGTCCTCCTTTCAGACTCCTCTAATATTTTTATTGGACGTTCTCTGTAGGTGAGGTCTGGTTGCACGTCAATGTTCTCATGAGATACATGCTTCTCCGGGTTGCTTATACATTTCCTCAACTCTGAGACGTGGAACACGTCGTGGACGTCTGACAGCTCTTTGGGTAGGTCTAGCGGGTAGGCTACTGTGCCTCTTCGTGCAACCACACAGAAGGGTCCGATAAATTGTGGTGCTAACTTTAATTGCGGAGATACTCGTAGGTACACATATTCACCGGGTTCAAAACTGACCTCACGTTATTTTTTATCACAATAACTCTTTTGTCGGCTCTGGGCTGTCTTGAGTCGATCCCTGATTAGTCTAACTTTCTCCTCAGCTTCCTTGAGCATGTCTGGGCTGAAGATACGATTGTCTCCTGTTTCTGACCAGTTTAATGGGGTACGACATCTTCGCCCATACAAGGCTTCAAAAGGTGCCATTTGTAGACTGGCTTGGTAACTGTTGTTGTATGCGAACTCGGCATACGGCAAGCTTTCTTCCCAACTAGTTCCATAGGTGAGAACGCATGCTCTTAGCATGTCCTCTAGAGTTTGGTTCACACGTTCAGTTTGTCCTCCGGTCTGGGGGTGGTATGCTCTACTGAATACTAGTTGAGTCCCCAGAGCTTGTTGTAACTGATCCCAAAATTTAGAGATGAATTGAGTGCCTCTGTCGGATATTATAGTCTTTGGAATTCCATGCAGACAAACTATACAGGAGAGGTAAAGCTTGGCAAGTTTCTGAGTGGTGTGGGTTGTCTTTACTGGGATAAAATGTGCCATCTTAGTTAATCTATCTATGATGACCCATATGGCATCATTTCCATGTTGTGACCGAGGTAGCCCGACAATAAAATCCATTCCAATTTCGTCCCATTTCCACTCAGGTATCCTGTTTGGTTATAATAGACCTGCTGGTTTTTGGTGCTCGACTTTAATGCACTGACATGAATCACAACACGCAATGAATGCGGCTATATCCCTCTTCATACCGTGCCACCAAATTTTTTCCTGAATGTCCTTGTACATTTTGGTTCCTCTAGGGTGGATTGAATATGGAGCGGTGTGGCCTTCGGCTAGAATTTGCTGTTTGAGGTCCTCTATATTTGGTACGCAAAGTCGATCTCCGTACCATAATATTCCCTTATCGTCTATGACGAATTCTGAGGCCTTGCCCAGACTCACTTTTCTTTTTATGCCTTCAATGCTGGGGTGTCCGTGCTGAGCCTTCTTAATTTGTTCCATTAGGGTGGGCTGTATTTCCGAATTTGACACAGTGCCTTCAGTGACCATCACCAAGTTGAGTTTGGCGAACTCCTGCTGAAATTCAGGTCTCAAGTTCTGTAGACCGTCGTTGCTCGAGCTGGGGTTTCGACTAAGAGCATCTGCCACTACATTCGCCTTTCCTGGATGGTAGTGAATGCCAACATCATAATCTTTCACTAATTCCAACCAGCACCGTTGTCGTAAATTGACTTCTGGCTGTGTGAAAATATATTTGAGACTTTTATGGTTCGTATATATTTCACAACAATTTCCAAGCAAAAAGTGTCTCCACTCTTTGAGTGCATGAATGATTGCTGCCAATTCCAAGTCATGAGTAGGATAATTTTCTTCATGCTTTCGTAGTTGCCTGGAAGCGTATGCGACTACCTTGCCTTCTTGCATTAGTACGCATCTGAGGCCCTTCCGGGATGCGTCACAATATACTTCAAAACTCTTGTGTATGTCTGGTACAACCAATACTGGTGCTGTTGTTAATTTCCTCTTGAGTTCTTGGAAACTTTTCTCGCAAGCTTCAGTCCATACAAATTTCTTATCCTTCTTGAGTAACTGTGTCATTGGTTTTGCTATGGTGGAGAACCCCTCAATAAACCTTCGGTAATATCCAGCCATTCCTAGGAAACTTCGTACATCTGTCACGTTGGCTGGTGGTTTCCAGCCAAGTACGGCCTTGACTTTTTCTGGGTCCACGGCAACACCTTCTTGGGTCAATACGTGGCCTAGAAAACCAACCTGTCTTAACCAAAATTCACATTTGCTGAATTTGGCGTATAATTGATGTTTCCTTAATTCTCCCAGTACAATTCTGAGATGTTCAGCATGCTCTTCTGATGTCTTAGAGTATACCAGAATATCATCAATGAAGACCACAACAAATTTGTCCATAAATTTCATAAACACTTTGTTCATGAGATGGACAAAATATGCGGGGGCGTTTGTTAGTCCAAACGACATTACTGTAAACTCATATAATCCGTATCTGGAGGTGAATGCTGTCTTAGGGATATCTTCTATCCATACTTTTAATTGATGATACCCCGACCTTAAATCAATTTTTGAGAAAACCTTGGCTTGTGCGAGCTGGTCAAATAAATCATTTATCCGTGGCATCGGATATTTGTTTTTGATGGTGACCATGTTGAGTGCTCGATAGTCTATACATAATCTCAGTGTCCCATCCTTTTTCTTGGCAAATAATACTGGTGAACCCCAAGGTGAGGAGCTGGCCCGTATAAATCCTTTGTCCAGTAATTCTTTTATTTGCTTCTTTAATTCTACCAACTCGGAGGGTGCCATTCTATAAGGTTTCTTGTAAATGGGGGTGGTTCCAGGTGCTAGTTCAATGATGAACTCTATTTCCCGGTCTGGTGGCATGCCTGGTAGTTCTTCGGGAAATACGTCAGGGAACTCACATACCACTGGAACTTTTCTTAACTCTGAAATGTCCACCTTGTTCAACTTTGGTTGCCGTGATATTGGTCTTTCTTGAGCTGCAACTTTTATCGTCTTCCCGTGATGATGAGTGACAATTACAGTCCGATTGAAGCAGTCGATAAATCCCTTGTTGGTGGTTAACCAGTCCATTCCTAGGATAACATCCAGTCCCTTATTTTCCAATACGATGAGGTTTGCCTGAAACTTTAGTCCCTCAGTCTCAATAACCACACCTTGGCAGTAACTCTGAGTGATTTGCTTAATCCCGGGGGACTTGATGATCATGGATTTTCCCAAGGGAAGCATCGAAAAATCATGTTGCAAAGCAAATTTCTTTGAAATGAACGAGTGAGAAGCTCCAGAATCAAACAAAATCGTGGCAGGTATTGTGTTGACAGGGAATATGTCGAGTACGATATCCGGGGCATCCTGTGCTTCCTCCTTGGTCACATGGTTCAAGTGACCCTTCTTGTGATTGTTATTGGGGTTGAAGTTGTTACGCTTGGGTGTTGAATTATTCCCACTGTTGTTCGGCTTGGGGGCCGAGTTTCTTGGCTTTGGGCACTGTTTAGCATAGTGTCCTTCCTCTCCACAAGCGTAGCAACTAAAACCTGGGCGATATGTGAAATCCTTGTCCCTTGCATGAAATTTTTTGTTTGGGCGTAGAACAGTGGTTGTGGATTTGTTCGCTCCAATTTTCTAAAGGTCAGTCTTGTTCCGGTTGTTGCGAGCATGAGTAGTCTTGTCCCTTTTTTGCTTGCGAAAATCCTCCAAGCTGCGGCGCTCATTTTCCAATGTAATAGCCTTGTCCACAAGTGTTTTGAAATCCAGAAAAGTGTGTACGACTAGCTGGCATTTAAGTGCTGGTGCCAGACTGTCCAGAAATTTTTCCATCTTTTTATTTTCAGTCATATGCTCTTCGTTGGCATAACGAGATAATTGAGTAAACTGACTATTGTACTCAGTCACTATCATGCTTCTCTGCTTGAGGTCATCAAACTCCCTCTTCTTGATCTTCATAATACTTCTAGGAATGTGCGCCCCACGAAAACCTTCTTTAAAATCTTCCCAGGTATTTTCATTGGGGTGCATGTGTAGGAAATTCTCCCACCATGATGCAGCTGCTTCTATGAGGTAGTGAGGTGCACAAAGTACCTTCTCACGGTCCGAACATTGTGCAATAATTAACTTCCTTTCAATGTCTCGAAGCCAGTCATCGGCCTCAAGAGGTCTATCAGTGTGAGAGAACATTGGGGGACGTGTCTTTTGTAGTTCAGACAACTTGGAATGCTGCTGATATGGTTCACGGTGATTTCCCATATTGATAACATGGTTCATCATTTCTTGATGCTGCTGCTGGCTTTGCTCATAAAGGCGGCATACTTGAAAAAATGTTGTTTCACTGCTTTGCTGACTTGACCGCCCCTGAGTGAAATTGTTACTTGTCTGGGTACCATAATTTTCTTCTGGCGGACTTGGCATGGAACGAGTCCAGGGACGAGGCATTTTCCACTCTGGGGTATTTTTGCAGAAATCATGAGAAAACTGAGTGGCAAAAATAAATAGTTTTGCAAAGGCTGATTTTTTAAGAACTCCAACATTTTTCAAGGAAATACTTGGTTGCGCATGGAGAAGGACCGCTCAATACATATCTTACACGCAAGCCGTAATTATACAATACATCACTCAGGATGTGCGTACACATTCCTGACATGTTATTTAGGCTAGTGCACTTCTTCGAGTTCCTACAGTCAGCCTGGCTCTGATACCAAGGTTGCCAGGACCGGTTTTCCAATAAAACATTTATTGAAAAGCCAACCCTTGTATTGATCAGTACAAGATAATCCTTCTTACTGGTAGACAAATCCTTGATAAAGAAATCCAGAAGTACTAAATATTATACAAGGTTGAGCTGAGGCTGCTCAACAATTTATTAAAAGCACGCAGATATTATACATAAAGGTGGATATGACACAAGGGGTGTGGTGGCATACTACTGACTCGTAATAAAGGTGGTGGTGGATACGTCACAGTGAAGTGGGTGACATGACTCCAAAATCTTACAGTTCATCAAGCGCCGGAGTGAGGCTCGATGAATTTATTTGGGTAGCGGAAGCGTATATAATACAAGTGACCAAATCCAGGATCGCACGGGACTAACTGGGACTCCTCTAGGCATCGGACTCGCTATCGAACTCCTCATCCATGAGATCGCCTTCATCAACATCTGGCCAAATCAACAAGCCAGGTGAGTACTTTGAATGTACTCGCAAGACCTTTTGGACATAAGATATAACAACTGCAAACATGATGCACATGAGCAGATTAGTAATGCACACTCAGATAATAAATTTTTCACTGCACGATAAATAAAAGGGAGTCAGGCGGTAGTCCTCCCAAAATCCCAATAAAAATAGCTGAAGACCAATCGGGTGTCTGAAGCGACGCCTCGAAAGGTAAAAATAAATTAACATGCCGTAGTCGGGCGTCAGGGCGACACCTCATAAAGGGCTTATATTGAAATGTAAATGACAGTGCGTGCCTCAATCGGACGTCTAAGCGACATCTCGAAAAGGGCTTATAATGAAAGTAAGTAATCAGGATGCCACAGTCGGACGTCTGAGCAACATCACATAAATGGCTTATATCGAAAGTAAATAACAAGAATGCACAGTTGGACGTCTGAGCGACATCGCATAAAGGGCTTATATCAAAAGTAAATAACAAGAATGCCACAGTCGGACGTCTGAGCGACATCACATAAAGGGCTTATATCAAAAGTAAATAACAAAAATGCCACAGTCGGACGTCTGAGCGACATCTCATAAAGGGCTTATATCAAAAGTAAATAACAAGAATGCCACAGTCGGACGTCTGAGCGACATCACATAAAGGGCTTATATTTCGTCATTCGAATTTAAGTAGCTCATGAATTTAAATCATCCCAAGGAGATACTTAGTACATAATAATAAACTGGTTAGTCCGTCCATAGAAATAACATTCAGCCGGGTTTACCACTCTCAGTTTCATGCTTATTCTCCGGAGACTGTCACTGGGGTTGACACTGAGATCGACACTGAGACTGACACTGACACTGAGATGATGTCCAAGTCCTTGATCGTGGACATGGATACTCGAATGGTTTTGACTCTGCAGAGTTTGTACTCTTTAACCACAACCAACGGATTTCAGTAGTCACAAAGGACTAGTTCCGTTTACGGTATTTTAGAAGAAACACATCTAACCAGTACACACCCATTCCACATTTCGCTGCCAGGAATCATCCTAGGCAACGTTCAAGAAAAACTTTAAGACGGGGAGGTCACAACCTCGAATGGCATGGGATCAAATTTATATCGTGCGCTCTAAGGGGTGCCCCCCTCTCGGTCCCAACCGGAAACACCCATGCCCCCTGACTGGATGACGGGCTTTAATCCAGGGCCATGGAACCCTCATCACGGCCCCTCTATTTGGTGTGTACAAGGAAAAAGGTTTGCAACTTACTAAACCGCATTCTTTGCAGAAAACATGTGGTAGCACGGAAGGGAATGGACGGGAACAAGACTCGATCCACGTTCATACTGGTGTTACACGATTGACATAAGACTGACATGCTTCAACAATACCAGCTCACAACCTATCATGCCACTACATGATCAGATTGTCTCACCATCATGAACACATCGACTTCGAAGCTCACCTGTAGCTTGCCTTGCATGCAATATAACATTCACTAATGCTTATGTAAACATGCCACGAGAAAACTACTCAAGCAAACATGCAAAACACTCATCATATCAAAGGTTCAAACATGCTTGCCTGGTTCGGAGTAGCCGGAGTCTAGCTCGGCGAAGTTTGCGGTTCCGTCACCTCCTCCGGTATCTACAGTATAAAAAAATCGGATACTAACGTGAATACCGAGCGTGCATAAAAATTGTTCCAAATTTTTTTCAAATAAATATGATAAAAAACTAGACAGAAAAATAAAGATGACAGAAAAAGAATCAACTCAAAATCATCTTTTGTTTAAAAGTTATTAAGGTTTTAGTCCAGGGACTCATCTGTAGTGAAATAGAAAGTTTCCAGGGGTTAGTTTATAAAAATAGAAAACGTTTTGGTTTGAAATACGCCAACCCCAAAGGAACACGTATTTTACCCGAAGGTGTTTTCAGAAAACGGTTCGAATAAGATGGGGAGAGGCTGACGAGGGGGTCCCACCCGTCAGGTTTAAAACTTTTAAACAGAGCACACCGGCACCTGAGGGCCGCGGCGGTCGCCGGCGTCGATCCACGGCGAGGTAGGGGGAAAGGAGGGTACCCACGGACTCATTGAGCTCTCCCGCGTCGGTGGGTGGTGGAGTTGGTCGTCGGCGAGCACCACGTCCATGGCGGCCTCCACTGCGGCGAACGGTGGTTCGGGCGGTGATGGATCTCGCCGGAGAGGGCTGCAAACGTCAAATTGGGGCTCGGGTTAGAAGAGTGGGTGCACTAGGAGGCGACTGGCACAGTCTGGGAGGCGGGGGTGGTCTCACCAGAGAGGATCTTGCCGGAGCCCGAAGCGGATCGGGGCGGCCGGAGTCGGGGAAGAAGGCTCTCCCGAGGCCTTCTGGCGAGCGTGGCGAGGTTCTGAGGAGAGGAGGGGAGGTGTTGGGTTGCGGACGAGCTCGGGTCGCTATTTATAGCCGGCCCGAGGCGGTTGCCGAGAACGGGATAACTCCGGTGGGCGATTACGGCGAGGCAGTGGTTGGGCTGGAGGTTTAGGTGATTGGGCATCATAGTGATGGTCCACTAGTTCCGTTCAAGGGCTAAATTTGGTATGACTTGGGTGATACTCCAAGCTCTCGACGGAACGGCCTCACGGGCACGTCGGCGGCAAGGAGCGCGCTCTGTGCTTTCCAGGCCACGACAACGGCTCTGCAGGACGTACAGGGAAGGGGACGGCCACGCGGAGGCGCCTGGTGGTGTGGGCGGTGCTGGACGGCGCCGTTCCACGCTGCGCCTCTCTGGCAGCCGCAGTGAGTGTTGCCGCCGCCGCTCACGGGGGCGATGCACCTCTGCCAGCTCACCGCCAACGCTCGCAACAGTCTAGGCAACCGTGCGACGCACTGGATAAGGAGGGAGAACAAGGAGCAAGGCGCCACTGCAGTTATTGGCGAGATCGACGTGAGGCTCTGAAGAAAACGACACTGACGACTGAAACTGCTCACTAAAACTCTGAATTTGATAGGAACAGTGCACGCCAGCTGTTCGACGAAATGTTTTGGGCACGAGGAAAAATTTTATGGAGCTGGGACTTGGTGAGGTGACCTCTTGATGCATCTAGAGGCTGCCTGATTTTTCTCAGATTTTTAGGAAAAGAAAACAAATGAATTTCACCAAAAATGGCAAATCTGGTCCAAACTTGCAGCAAGAACATTTTGAAAATTTTGAATTGTGGACCAGTGGATCTTGATGGATCTTGGTTGAGGGTGCTAAGGACTAGCCAGAGAAATTTATTTGGAGTCAAAACTCAAAGGAAATTTGGCAGTTCCTTTGTAAATCTCTAAGGTCCAAATTAAATGACAAAAAAGATGTTGAGGTTAAAATAAATAGAAATAAAATTTAGGGGAAGTTGAAACTTGCTGGGATTGGATGCTTGGCTTGATCCAAAGTAGGGAGGTGGGTTTTGGAAGAAAATATTTTACCTAGGTCATGGCAAGAGGATACTTTTTGGATGGGGAAGAATAAATCCAAAACTTTGGAATTCTTTTTATTAAACAGAAATTGTAAAAACCTTCCAACCTTATTTGTGCTGAGCCAATACAAGATAAAAAACCCTCAAGACCAAAGATCAAGATTTGGATGAACCCCAAAAAAAATATTTGTCATAAAAGAATTTTTTTTTTGAAAAGGAGGGTCTTTTAGAAGAATTTTAAATAACCTCCTTCAAATCAAATAGAGAATTTGATAAAACCAAATCAATTTTTTGGAGTGTTACATATATCTCCATATACCCTAAAACATCCGAGAGCACAATAGATTGGGAGTTCCGCCGCCAGAAGCCTCCGTAGCCACCGAAAGCCAATCTAGACCCGCTCCGGCACCCTGCCGGAGGGGAAATCCTTCTCCGGTGGCCATCTTCATCATCCCGGTGCTTTCCATGACAAGGAGGGAGTAGTTCTCCCTCGGGGCTGAGGGTATGTACCAGTAGCTATTTGTTTGATCTCTCTCTTTCGTGTTCTTGATTTGGCACGATCTTGATGTATCGCGAGCTTTGCTATTATAGTTGGATCTTATGTTTCTCCTCCCCCTCTTCTCTCTTGTAATGAATTGAGTTTCCCCTTTGAAGTAGTCTTATCGGATTGAGTCTTTAAAGATGTGAGAACACTTGATGTATGTCTTGTTGTGCGTATCTGTGGTGACAATGGGATGCCACGTGATTCACTTGATGTATGTTTTGGTGATCAACTTGCGGGTTCCGCCCATGAACCTATGCATAGGGGTTGGCACACGTTTTCATCGTGATTCTCCGGTTGAAACTTTGGGGCACTCTTTGAGGTCCTTTGTGTTGGTTGAATAGATGAATCTGAGATTGTGTGATGCATATCGTATAATCATACCCACGGATACTTGAGGTGACATTGGAGTATCTAGGTGACATTAGGGTTTTGGTTGATTTGTGTCTTAAGGTGTTATTCTAGTACGAACTCTAGGGCTGTTTGTGACACCTATAGGAATAGCCCAACGGATTGATTGGAAAGAATAACTTTGAGGTGGTTTCGTACCCTACCATAATCTCTTCGTTCGTTCTCCGCTATTAGTGACTTTGGAGTGACTCTTTGTTGCATGTTGAGGGATAGTTATGTGATCCAATTATGATATTATTGTTGAGGAAACTTACACTAGTGAAAGTATGAACCCTAGGTCTTATTTCCTATCATTGCAATATCGTTTATGCTCACTTTTATCACTTGCTACCTTGCTGTTTTTATTATTTCAGATTACAAATACCTTTATCTACTATCCATATACCACTTGTTTCACTATCTCTTCGCCGAACTAGTGCACCTATACAATTTACTATTGTATTGGGTGTGTTGGGGACACAAGAGACTCTTTGTTATTTGGTTGCAGGTTTGCTTGAGAGAGACCATCTTCATCCTACGCCTCCTACGGATTGATAAACCTTAGGTCATCCACTTGAGGGAAATTTGCTACTGTCCTACAAACCTCTGCACTTGGAGGCCCAACAACGTCTACAAGAAGAAGGTTGTGTAGTAGACATCAAACGGCGAGTCGCTTTCGGCCGGAATCCTGTGCTGCTCTCTCTACAAAAGGCACAAGGATCGTTTACAAATATGACTAACGTGCAGTCGAATTGATCAAAAACTAAAATTACCAGCAGTGTGATGAACTCCGTCGTGACCGCGTTCGTCTCGAAAACCTTCTTCACTGGGTCCCAACGGTGCCGGGCCCTGAGGACGTCACGCTCCTGGGGGACGGTGAACTCTGCCAAGGGGTCTGGGATGCCCAGACTCGCGGCTTCCGCGTCCTCCTTGGCCCATTTGGACCTCTTCCCGCCGTAACCACGGCTTCCGAGGTGGTGGCTGTCGGATTTTGGGTTTCGGCACACCCTTGAGGTTCGAACACTGGGGTGTGCGCGGAGATTTCGCCTCCTACCTACCTGCACCCCTCCGCCTTGCTAGGATCTAAATTATGGAAAGAACAACACAAGAGACACATGGTTTATACTGGTTCGGGCCACCGTTGTGGTGTAATACCCTACTCCAGTGTATGGTGTGGTGGATTGCCTCTTGGGCTGATGATGATGAACAATACAAGCAAGAACAGCCTCGCGAGGGACTGTTCTTGGCTGGGGGATGAACTGCTGGGAGGAGTTCAGTCACCCTTTTCTCTCTCTCTCATCGGAACCCCTCTCTAAAGAGCCTCCTCCTTCTCAGCTCTCTTTCTATCCTTCTCCCCTTCTCTTCTCTCCTTCGAACCCCCTTTTGCTCTGTGGGTGGCTGGTCCTATTTATAGAGGCCCTGGTCCTCTTCCCAAATATCGAGCGGGAAGGGAGCCAACAATGACGGGCTAATTTCAAGGGGGACAGCTAGTATCAGCTATCCTGACAAAAGTAGTCTTCGCCTGCGCAAAGCTCTGGTGATGACGCCGTCTTGGGCTCCACGGTGACCTCCGTCTCATAGTCCTCCTGGTCTTGGTCTCGTTGCACTGAAATGGCAACCTTTGCCAGATGCCTCGGTACTTCGCGGTTGCGCTTGCCCCTTTGCACCAAAGAGGAAAGGAGGACACTGCGCGGGCTGGCACCCGCCTGGCGCCCTTGGTCGTCATGGCTTGCGTCACGGGCACCTCGTGAGGTATTCTGCCTTGGTCTCTCCGCCTCCTCGTGAGCCAGCCTGACGAGGCCGTGCCTGAGGAAGCTCCGCGTCGTCCGCCCCGCGAGGCTTGGCCCCTCGCGAGGGTCTTGGGTTTGTGTTGGTGAAGATGGGCCGCGCTGGGCCCCCTTTTGAGCCACGCCGCAGGCTGCAGGCAGGCAAGTCTGGGGACCCCCGTTCCTAGAATACCGGTAGTGGCTCCCAATGTTCCTCTATTGAAGCCCCTTCATGTACTTAGACTTTTTTTGGCAGCTTCGGCCTCGCAAGCCGCCTTGAATATTTGAAACTGTTCTTCCGTGATTGTCGGATTATCCTTTACAATCTCGGAGTAGGGTTCCTTTTTGTCGATGATCCTTGCTTTCACCCTTGTTTTCCAGGCGGCCAACGCGTCGCTAAACTTGGTCATGGCGTGTTTGTTTATCTTCTTCATTGTCGGGTCCTTATCTAGATCTTTATAATCCTTTTCATTCCGCCCCGGGAACAAGAATATCTGGTGAAACTTCTTTAGGAGGGAGGTCCTCATATTATCTATCTTCTGTAGTTTCTCATCGTTGATGGTGGCGGTTGTCCGCACGATGCAGCCTATTTGATTGCCGTAGCACGCGCGCGCTTCCTGGGGCGCTTTTGGCTCAAAATTGTCGTCGTCCACCTCCGTGACCACCAGTCTAGTAGTCTTGAGCTTGTTAGGAAGCTGTTGCCTCTTTGCTTTTGGTTCTACACTGGCTCCGCTAGTCTCGGCGCCGGTCTCAGTCTGAGCGCCGGTCTCGATGCCGGTCTCAGTCTCAGCACCGGTCTCAGTCTCAGCGCTAGTCTCAGTCTCGCCAGCAAGGCTCAAAAATTCCTCTACCGCCCGGTAGACGTCGTCGCAATCACTAGAACCCTGTCCTTCATCGTTTCTAGCCATGTTTCCTACGATTAAATCTAGTCAATTAATTCTAGACCTAATAAAATGAATAATGACATAAAAAAGGCCTATTGTTTTGCAAGAACGTTGACTCCTTTCCGGTGCGGCAAATCCCGGGCACTCGATATGTCCTAGTTTGTAGCACAAGTCATGCCGAAATTCACGGAAAATTTCGACATGACCTTTGCTAAAAAGTGGACAAATTTAGAACCTGGATTTTGCCGAAACGGAAATGAATCAACATTCCGGCAAAACATAGGCCACTCGGCTTCATTCCCTGGAAACAACAAAAGGCCACTTGGGCATAATCGAACCACTTCAATTTCGATTATGATCAATGAGCAAACACAATTGAGGAGTTTTCATAGATCATGACCACTTCAAATTTGCATCTCCTAGTGTTTGACACTTCAAGAAAATCTACACAAATCTCATGCTCCCCGAAACTCAATTCAAAAACCAAATATAGATGGATGAACCCTAGGACTCAAATTATGAACCTAGAACTCAAATTATGTCCTAAATTTTTGTCCTAATAAAAATTCACTAAAAATTAAGAACCTACTAGACTTGCAACACTAATAGAAATTTATATTTTTATATTAATTTTTTCTCTAAACTAAATCCTACCACCCTAGTTAACATCTAGTTAAACCTTACTTTCCTAACATTTGTAATTAAACACTACAACCCTAACCCTACTGCCCTAGTTAAGCATATACAATTTTTTCCTATGGCGAGGGAGGCAGATGTGGCGAGGGAGGCAGGGGCGTCTCTGTCAAATTAACCTAACTAATTAACCTAACTAAATTAACCTAACTAATTTAGGGGGAGAGAGAGAGAGAGGAGGGGTGGGGACTTACAGAGGATGGCTCCGGTGGTGGCGCGGGAGGCAGTGGTGGCGAGGGAGGCAGGGGCGTCTCCAGTGACGGCGAGGGAGGCAGTTGTGGCGAGGGAGGATCCGGTGGCGTCGACTGCGGCTCCGGTGGCGTCGACTGCGGCTCCGATGGCATTGATGAGGTCGCGTGGCTCCGGTGGCGTTAGGGGCGGCTCCGGTGGCGTCGACGGCGCGCGGCTCTGGTGGCTCCGGGGGCGTCGACGTCAGCAGGAGACGGCGGCGAAGTGGGGCGACAGCGAATCGGGCAGACGACGGCGGGGTGGGTCGAGGATTTGAGGGAGAAGTGGTGGCCGGGAGGAAACGTTTTTCTGGTTAAGTCAAACTTAGCGGTAGCGCTTTTCGCGAAACGCGCTATAGCCAAGTTAGCTATAGCGATTTTCACAAAACGCGCTACTGCTATAGCTATGTAATTTTCTTCATATTTCTTATTTCCTTTTCTGTTTCTACAGCGGGGGTCTAGGAACGCGCTGCAACTACATTAGCTATAGCGCCTCTTACGAACAAATGCTACTGCTACGCCTTTCTCCTTTTTTCGCTTTCTCATTTATTTTGCTCTATATTTTATTTTTTTCTTTCTCCTTTTTCTATTTCTTTCTTTTTCATTTACTTTTCCATTTGTTTTTCATTTTATTTTATTTCCATTAGCAGTAGCGCTCTCCGCACGAAACGCGCTGCTACTTATGTCCTAGCGGTAGCGCGCTTCTCTCAAGACCGCTACTGCTATGCGTAGGCTATCGGTTTAGCAATGAAAATATTAGTGGTAGCGCTTTTTCATGTGCACGCGCTACTGCTATTATTGTATCTGTAGCGCGGTTTACGCATGCGCGCTACTGCTATTTAGCACTAGCGCCCATTTTTAACACGCGCTACTGCTAAATTTCGGTGTATAAAGTTTTCCCTAGTAGTGATCTTGCATCACAAAAAATGTTTGTTTAACTTCTTACGATTTACTGAGCCCGGACACCAAAACGCCGCTCTTATTATTCTGTCCCAATCAGCTTGCAAAAATATACTGATTTTGTCCTCTCAAACTATAGTGTGCTCTCTTATATTCTCAGTTTGGTTGGCACAAATGATACCCATATAATGCGGTCAAGGGGATATGTGATAACTGATAACTTGAAAAGTCAACACAAAATGTTATTTCTTTGTTCACATTTGATGTAATCCCCCTTGACTGCTCTTTTTTCTCCGTCTTATTATCTTCTAATTCTCAATCCAGTCATATATTGATGCTGGATAGACCATTGTTTATTAAAAGTTTTGCACACATTGTTGTTGGTGCACCATCTATTACAATTGTATTTGCGGTATCTACATAGATCTATTCGTCAACGATAATATGAAGGTAAGCTTATGTAGTGTGATGCAGAGGTATTGGCCATACATCATGAATGATAAAAGTTGTGCAACTAATATTCATAGTTTACTCGCTTTTTCTACCATGATTTTGGTTTGATTTACAATACCGTTGTATGTATTCTCCAAAGAGATACATCATTTTAGTTCTAATGTGGTACCTTGCCGATAGGACATTGATATATTATCCAATTTGGTTCCACAATGTCTATACTCTTTAGTTTTATGTTGATGTTTGCATTCTCTTTCTTTTCTTCTGGAGTCTTGTATTTCCTTTCACTGTGTACTTCACTGTCATGTTATACAAAATATTTAATAGATAAAACCAAAAAAATTAAAGAGAACACAAGCCCTTGAATTTGGAGAACGTGGACCTATATTTTTACAATATTACTAAGACAATTTTGAAAATTTGAAGCTTCGTCTGGGCTATGGTGCTTAGTTTTTAGTGGATTTTGTCGAGCAACTAAAATTTCCAACGAGTTCTATTAACATTATTGCACCTAACGATGGTTGATTCTGCACAATTCCGCTTCATTGGTCTATTCGTGACACATCTAAATTCATTTGCGGATCCATGCTCTATGGTACGGAGCCTGAGGTCCTTGGCGCCACACACCTTGTCACATGTTACTTGTCTTATTGATTGCCATTAGTATTAGCCTATTAGGTATGAAATGTACATGGACTATCTTGGGTTTTGAATGCTAGGTTCCTGGGCAATCCGAGCAATGATGTATGGCCAGTTCCCAAACTTGCACGAGTACCCTTACTAGAACTTCTCAAAGCTATCTCCTGCAATTTCCGGTCTCTACGCCAATGGTCTTGATTTGCTTGAGGTTAGTAATCAAACATGTGTATTCAGGCTACTTGATCCTTGTAGAAAACACGTAAGAAAATGTGCTCTTATAAGAATCTTGTACTAACTTATGAATGTGATCCTTGGAAAAATGCGGCAGCAAACACGAGCCGATAGAGAGGATGTCAGCAAATAAAGAATGCCATGGAGAACCCGTATTTTTTATGATGCAGGTTAAGGCATTGTAGTGGAGTTGTCTTCGTGACTAGCAAGAAGCGAATTTCATACAGTTTGTGTTTGTTTTGAAGCATATCTTTTGATTCTAAGGAGGCATTTTTTCCTCTGTTTTTCTAGCCTTCGTTTAGTTTACGCCATAACCCAATGTTGTGATGGATAATGACTATGGAGTTATGCATATTTGAACACGCATTGCCCAATCTCAAAAGTTGGTCTTGTGAATCACTACTTCTCCTCCATAACCAGGCTTTACTTCTTTTTTCTATCTGTTATTTAGTGCACACCATTCATTTTTGTTGCTGATGGAAAGTTAAAAATATCATGATGAATGTAAATGAGTATGTAAAAATTCCATTAAATAATATAACAATTTGTAGGCTACACAAAAGACATAATTTGACCTAAAAATAACAAAATCCCTGCTAGATCTGCATGCATGCCTAGGAGGCTAGGCTAGAGCAAAGCAAGTCCGCAACGACATGGTTCATGGATTTCTATGTGGCAAACTGGTCTGACAAACTATAGTGCGTCTTAATTGTTCTACGATGATGGAGCGGATTGGGCCTTCGACTCAGGATGCTGATGGATGGGTTTGTATGGATGTCTCTATGCGGTGAGATAAGATGGTAAGGGAGTGAGTGATGCCTCCTTTAGGTAATGTTGTGATGTACAAGGAAAGAGAATGTGCGAATAAACATATATTTTTCTATTCGATGGGATGAATGTGTCCGAGAAAGAGCAGGCCCATGCATGCCTAGTAGGGGATGTGGCCCATAAGCAAAACCAAAACCAATGATGGGAAAGCCCATACCTTCTTCGCCTGGACCCATCCGGGTAAGCTCATCTCCATTAGGTTACCTTGGATTTTGTTTATTAATAGTTGCAACATAGTTAGGGCATCTCTAACTCTTGCCCTAATTCAAGTCCCGAAGTCTCAATTCCAAATTTGAGGAGTTAAGAAGGATCCCACATGGAAGTTTGTCTTCATCCTATCTCTATCTTCTTCCTTCCACGTGGAAAACGTTTCCTGAGAGTGCTTTCCCAGCAAAATCTCTCGAACTGCCATGCAATTTCAACTAAAATTGCCACGACAACTTCACAAAATCTACCATAGCAACTTTACAAAACTTGTCATGATCAAAAGTGGATATCGCAATGTATCGTAAAAAAATATTGAGATATTTTTTTTTTTGCCATTCATGTGATCTGTATCCAAGGGCTAGGGGGCCATTCGCTGGGACCTCCTAACTAGGGAACGTTTCCCAGCTATCATCTCCTTCAAAAAAAAAGCGAAGAAATAAAAAGTTTAATAAACGAGAGCGAACAAAAACAGGAACATATTCCACCGCCCCAGCTGCGAAACGAAGCCACAATGAATCCATTCCGAATCAAAACACCCGGCAGTCCACTGGACCGGCCCCATACACCACCAGCCAGATCGCCCCGCGAGCGAGCGACCAAACGGGCCGTCCGTCCCCCCACGCTTCGCGGCCCCCGTGGACCGCGTCCACCCGCACCCCGCATTCCGCCCTTCGATACCACCACACCCGCTTTTATTCCCCAGCCCTCTCCACGCCTCACTCCCCTCCTCCCCTCTCCCCCCCACCCCACCCCACCCCCACCCAGCGGTGCCGCCGCCGCACAAAGTCCAACCCTAGATCCAGCGCCCGATCCGCGGCCATGGCGACGCGCCGGGCCCTCTCCTCGCTCCTCCGGTCGGCCTCCCGCGCGCGCGCGGCCTCCCCGTCGCCGCTCCCCCGCGCGGCCCCGCTCCACCGCCCGTCCCCGGCCGGCTACCTCTTCAACCGCGCCGCCAACTACGCCTCCGCCGCCGCCGCCGCCGAGGCCCCCGCCGAGAAGCTGCCCCCCACCTCCGACAAGTACGTCGGTGCCAAGATCACCGACGAGTTCACCGGCGCCGGCTCCATCGGCCAGGTCTGCCAGGTCATCGGCGCCGTCGTCGACGTGCGCTTCGACGAGGGCCTCCCGCCCATCCTCACCGCGCTCGAGGTGCTCGACAACAGCATCCGCCTCGTGCTCGAGGTGGCGCAGCATCTCGGCGAGAACGTCGTGCGCACCATCGCCATGGACGGGACCGAGGGGCTCGTGCGCGGCCAGAAAGTCCTCAACACCGGATCCCCCATCACTGTAATCACCGCATCTCCCTTTCCGCCCGCCCTTTCCGCAACTGCATTTCCTGTCGTGCCCGATCTGATGAAATGTAGATCTGGCGGGGTTAGATTTGATCTGGATGCACGAATCCGACTGGCACGTGTCGGATATACATCTCTTTTATCTTCCATCATTACATATACGTTGATTGCTTGTTGTGTTCCGTAGGATCTGTGTAGATTGTTAAACATTGGTATTTGTATACGTATTATTCACAAGTTCTGACTGCTGTGGTTGGGTGTTGGTAGTCTGCTGTTCGATTATCAAACCTTTGAAGTTAATTATGATTCATATGTGCATCTGTGTGATATATCTAGGTTCAACTTTGATGCTCCATAGGCCTGTAGCCACTAGTTCAATTTTTAAGTCTGTTTGTTACAGTTATCTATATCATGTGTGGCCTAATGAATACTAGAAACTTGGTTTCTGTGTCCTTAGATGGATTAATTTACAGCCTGCTGCAAGAGCCTCTGCTTGTATATGATGTATACATGTACATCGGTGGTGTTCTTTTTGGAAGTTGAATCATACTCCCTCTGTAAACTAATATAAGAGTGTTTAGATCACTAGTTTAGTATTCTAAACACTCTTATATTAGTTTATGGAGGGAGTACTCACCTGCAGTGTGCTTCATTTGTTTGACTTGGAAGTTGTTTCTCTTTCTCAGGTGCCTGTTGGGAGGGCCACCCTTGGACGTATCATTAACGTTATTGGTGAGCCAATTGACCACAAGGGTGACATAAGTAAGTGACATTCTCTACACGAGTTCCTTCATGTACATGTCTTTTTACCATTGTTATTATTGATACATCTCTATCTTGTAGAGACACACGACTTCCTTCCTATTCATCGTGAGGCCCCTGCTTTTGTTGAGCAAGCCACAGAGCAGCAAATTCTTGTTACTGGAATTAAGGTACAACATTTCACTATCACCGTGACTATCTTAGGATATTTCATGTAACCATTGAATGCAGTGTGAGCATGTGTCATAATGTAACAAGTGTTAATCGTAGTGTGATGGTTCTGTATCTGACAGGTCGTGGATTTGCTTGCACCTTACCAAAGGGGTGGCAAAATTGGTCTCTTCGGTGGTGCAGGAGTGGGTAAAACTGTTCTTATTATGGAGTTGATCAACAATGTTGCCAAGGCCCATGGTTGGTATTCTACAAAGTTGTATTGTTTATATTGTGTAGCTGCTTCTTATGGTTTACTGATTGTACCTGGTTAATTCGTTTTCCTTAGGTGGTTTCTCTGTTTTCGCTGGTGTCGGAGAACGTACCCGTGAAGGTAATGACTTGTACAGGGAAATGATTGAAAGTGGTGTCATTAAGCTTGATGAGAAGCAGGTAATTGTTATGGAGTTTGAAATTTTAGCTCTGAAGCTCATATATGCAAGCTATCTTTCCTTACAAAATGATTTCTGTGGCAGGCTGAGAGCAAGTGTGCTCTTGTCTACGGGCAAATGAACGAGCCCCCGGGTGCTCGTGCTCGTGTTGGTCTGACTGGTTTGACTGTTGCTGAACATTTCCGTGACGCTGAAGGACAAGATGTGCTCTTGTTTATTGACAACATTTTCCGTTTCACCCAGGTAAATTTTGCAGGGCGTTTCTTGTACTGACACCTCTGTTTCTGTGCTCCATATTGTGTTGTTGAACAATATTTCTCTTTCTAACCTGCTGTTACCATTGCTATCAAGTCTTAATAGTTCTATCTTTTATTACTCTTAAATGGCAGGCAAACTCTGAGGTGTCTGCTCTCCTTGGACGTATTCCATCTGCTGTGGGATACCAACCAACTCTTGCCACCGATCTTGGAGGACTGCAAGAGCGGATTACGACGACAAAGAAGGGTTCTATTACATCTGTCCAGGCTATTTATGTGCCTGCTGATGATTTGACGGATCCTGCTCCTGCTACCACCTTTGCCCATCTTGACGCTACTACTGTGTTGTCACGACAGGTTTGTCCGTCATCCTTTGTACATGATCATTATTCAACGCACACACAACATGCACATCATGACTGTAATGAGCTACTTGTGCAGATTTCTGAGCTGGGCATTTACCCTGCTGTCGATCCTTTGGACTCGACATCAAGAATGCTTTCTCCCCACGTTCTGGGTGTGGATCACTACAACACTGCCCGTGGTGTCCAGAAGGTTCTTCAGAACTATAAGAATCTTCAGGATATCATTGCCATTTTGGGTATGGATGAGCTCAGTGAAGATGATAAGATGACGGTTGCTCGTGCAAGGAAGATCCAGAAGTTCCTGAGCCAGCCTTTCCACGTTGCCGAAGTTTTCACTGGTGCTCCAGGGAAGTATGTGGATCTTAAGGAGGGTGTTCAAAGTTTCCAGGTGAGAATTGAACCATGGTAGTTCTTTTTAGAACAGTAAGTAATGCCACTATTTTAGAAGTGCCTGGTCATGAAAATTAGTTGGTATTTGCCCCATGCTTGCAAACCTGTGGACAGCCCATGCAGCATGAACATCGCACAAAACCTATTACGTTTCTGTTGCTTATGATCATCTTACTCAGCAATTTGAGACGCTCTTTTGTGTGCAGTTGCTTGTTTAAGAAGAATAACTGTTCCTCGTATGACTGCTTGGTTATATTGTGTGCGCTTTGCTAACATGCCTGGTGAAACGTGTAGGGTGTTTTGGACGGCAAGTACGACGACATCTCCGAGCACGCGTTCTACATGGTTGGAGGCATCGACGAAGTCATCGCCAAGGCAGAGAAGATCGCCAGCGAGAACGCTTGATGACGAGGTGTTGCCACCGCCCTGTACAAGTTAATTTTTTTGGGATTTCAGCTGTTCGCCCGAGACTTGCTCACGAGCAGGAGTGTGCCAGCTCCTGCTGAGGGATCCTTGTTTTTGTTCGTTTTTACTCCAATTTACCCGTAATAAGCAACTGCAGTGACATTGGTTTAGTCTGCACAACAGCAACACTACTCTTGGCTTGGAAAACACTTGTGCCCTTTGTAATGCAGATCCGACAGATCATGAATTGGTTTAGTTTATTGTTGTTGGCGAAGTTGTCTGTGTTCAGGTTTTAAAAGTGCCTCGTTTTCTACGTTGTGTCTTTTGGTTTCTCTGAGAAACATAGAAAAATAAATTCAAATCAACGCAAGCAATGTCAAACATCGCATCGTGTGTGCCACTATGGGTGTCTTGTTTCTTTTAATGGTTTCTTGTGATGATAACATAGAAATATCATCACAAGCAATGTCAAACATCGCATCTGTGTCCGACACTTGTTTAAGGACTGTGGCTTCTTCGTAAGTTTTAGTTATGTACTCCCTCCCTTCCTAAGTATTTGCATATGCATGCTTTGCTTTGTTAAGAGAAAGCCGTTTTTGTCGGCCTCCATTGAGGCTGTTTTTTTTTTTTGAAAAAAATGAAATTTGAAAATTTCGGTTTCAAAAAAAATCTGAACAAATTGTACAAGTAAACCAGGACGTGAGACATATGCGTGTAAAGTTTCAGGATGAAATACGTTGAAATGCGATTTGTATGAAAAGACAAATTCATGGTCTTGAAGAATGAATAATATCATGTGTTAAAAGCTTAATATGTCTTTTTTGCACACTCCCCATTTTAACGTATTTCGTCCTAAAAATTTACACATTTGGGCACTATGCATTTATCTATCTCTATTTTTTTCTTCAGATTTTTCTAAATGTAAAAATATGAATTTACATGAATTTTAAATTTATATTTGGAGATCTGCATGGAGCTCGATCTTCAAAAGCAATTTCCGCATGTTTAGCATGTTTTCTGTAGAGAAACATGACCACGTTACCAAAAAACTAAAAATAAAAATGGACATGTTTTTTACTAAAGGCCTTTATGGTTAGTTTTATTACACTCAAATAATGCTTACATTATCTGCTAAATCTTTTACGAATAGAAACCGGAGGTGCATTCACCCATACGGAAGGGGTGTTTGCATGCCCCTACTCAGTTAGCTCATGAGCAACTACATTTGATTCTGTATTACAATGCTCAATACTAACCTTCCCGAACTCTCGCAATAACTCTACAATCATTTAGAACAGGAGCCACCACCATAGATGTCCCTCATTTAAGCGTATATCATCAACCACCCTAGAGTTGTCCATCCTCACCAAGACATTGTTACAAAAACATTAAAACTAAACAGACATGCTTAGCGAATCTAACTCTTGCAAAAAAAAACAAGTTAAAAGCTTTTTTGGGCCTTTGGTCTGCCTATTAACTTTTTCCGTAGGCTTGAGTGAGCAGGCAGCAACTCCTTTTAATCTTTTATAGTAGCTTTTCTATGTGATGAAACGATGTTGTGGTGGCATGCGAGAAGTTGCTAGGGATGAAACAATATTTAAAGAGTGGTGGCATGCGAAGTGGTACATTATGAGCAGTGTAGACCATTCTGCAAAATAGGGTTAAATCCCTATTTCTAATTATCTGGAAGGCCTAATTAACCGGCTGCCTAGTAATTAAATAATTGTATTAATGACTTGATAATTGATTCCACACGGAAAATCTCTATTTAATTGGATTAATTAGTTGCACATGTAATTAAATTGTGTTGCTAATTAATTCATTAATGACTTGATTTTCAAATTGATTCGACGTTCAACTTTCAAATTATTTTCCCATTGGTAGTTGCGTATGAACGAGGACGACGTATGCATTCCCCTTTAACAGTAGAGACATGATGTGGCCAATATGATGTCTATATAAAACTGTGCTTCGGCTTGTGAATGTTGGACAATGCAAGCGAGACAAGCTCACATGCTCATGTGATCGGCTGTTTTGCACAGTGCTCCCTCAAAGAAATATAAACATATTTCTGACCTCATTTAATCCAGTTAACCGATCGGTTTTTCGGTATATACGAAAAGACCAAAATTCAAAACAGTGTCGTATCAAAAACCAGATACCGTAAAAACCATAGAATTTGTTCGGTTCGATTTATTCTTGGCATGGGTTTCGAGTTCAGTTTCAAAATGCACAGAGTGAGTGATTTGTTTTAGGCAGTTTTTTTCTTTTCTTTTGAGAATGAGAATGGACAGAGTGATTGCTTTTTTTTTGAGAAAAGTGCGATTAGTAACAATGAGAATAGATTTTTTTTTGAGAATTAATAGATTTCTTCTTCTTTTGAGAATGAGAATGTGCAGAGAGAAAAGAGGAGCTTGACCACTTGACATGAGTGGTTAGCTATGCCATCTTCTCAAAAACAAAGAAAAGAGGAGATTGACAAGGAGGCGAGCCCAAACTCAAACGTTGCCTTGCCCCAACGAAAGGGGAACGGGAGGCCCACGACGGGTCCTGACGCGAATTCGAAACGAGTGGGGACCACCAGCGCAGTTCCCTTCTTCCTCCCCGGAAATCCCGAAAACACAAACGCCAACCCCGTGTGCCCCCTCCCCATTCCCAACCCATTTCAAATCAAACCTCTCCTCCGCCCCATCCCCACCCCAATCGCGCCGCCCTCTCCGGCGACACCTCCGCCCGCCTCCATCGCCCTCTCCCGCCGCCGCACACTGGTCAGTGAGCTCGTAATCACGGGGGCGGAAATTAAGCCGCGGCAGGCCCTAACTGATCCCCCTCGATTCGGTCCCCTCGCAGGCCGCGGCGCCCTCGCCGGGACCGGGATGAGCGGCGGCCAGCTCCTTCAGATGGAGACGGCGTGCGGCGCCCTCATGCGGGAGCTCCAGGTGCGTGCGCCCCCCGCCCCTTCGATTACGTACCGCGGTGGTGTGATTTTGCGGCGGGTGTGTGTGCGTGTATGCGTCATGATCGCTCGTGGTTGGTTGCGTGTGTGTGTGCGCGCAGGTCATCTGGGACGAGATCGGGGAGCAGGGCGCCGCCAGGGACACGATGCTGCTCGAGCTCCAGCAGGAGTGCCTCGACGCCTACCGGAGGAAGGTGGACCAGGCCAGCCGCTGCCGGGCCCAGCTGCGCCAGGCTATCGCCGACGCCCAGGCCGAGCTCGCCGCCGTCTGCTCCGCCATGGCCGAGCCGCCCGTCCTCGTCAGGCAGGTTGGTCACTGCTCGACCTGTTGTTTTCTCAAATGCCGCAAAGGAACTTGTGTTGATGAGACAAAAACTACTGTGCTAATTATGTGCAGTGTCCACTGTATAAATGAATTTCGGGCCCCTACAATTCTGTCGTCCAGTCGGTCTTAATTGCGTTAGGAACTTAATTCTGTGCCAGGACAGGCAGCAGATATCTGTTTTTTGTCACTTCTGTCATTTCGTTCATCTGATGAGAAAGCAGGATATTGAAATATGAATCCTCTTTCAAATAAATAAATAAATAAATAAATACACGAATTATTCCATAGATGGTTGCAAGTATGCCTAATTGTCAGCAATTAGTTGGCTGATGGGTCCATAATGGTAGCGATTCCAACCAATCCATGCAGAGGAAAACTAAGGCTCGTGTAAATTTGGTTGCAGTCGTACCATTCTGATTCCATCCGAACGAGGCAGCTGTGTTTATTAACTGTCCAATTTGACTGTAGAACACAGCTTCAGAATAATGATGTTGCGTATTCGCTCCACATATATTGTTAATGCAACTAATTTCAAATGCTTGATGCTTCCTATTGGGACTCCACCAATAATGAGTATTTTCCATTATATTTTTTCTTCATTCTACACAGAAAGGATGTGGCTTACGGGAGGAGCTAAATGCAATCGTCCCATATCTGGAAGAGATGAAGAAGAGAAAGGTCGAAAGATGGAATCAGATTCTTGATGTTATAGGCAAGATAAAGAAGATATCATCTGAGATCAGACCTGCAGATTTTGTCCCTTTTAAAGCACCTGTGGATCAATCTGATCTATCCTGCAGAAGGCTAGAAGAGTTAAGAATGGAGCTGCAGTCCCTAGAGAAAGAGAAGGTTCATATTCATGCCTTTTGCCCTTTGTAGCCACTGATTACATCTTCTATTTCTCACATATGCTAGTTCTGTTATTTTTAAAATATCCTGCAGAGTGAGCGGCTGAAGCAAGTAATGGATTACTTGAATACTTTGCATTCCTTATGTAAAGTACTTGCCGTTGACTTCAAACAAACAATATCTGATGTACACCCCAGTCTCGATGAGGATGGTGTACCAATGAACATAAGCAACACCACAATTGAGAGGTTGGCGTTGGCAATACAGAGACTACGGGAAACAAAAATTGAAAGGATGCAGAAGGTTAGCACCTTACAGTTCTAACCTAGAAAATCATCATATGACTGCTTTCGGCCCTTAACTCTGTTAGCTCTAACAGCTTCAAGACCTCTCGTCTACGATGCTCGAACTATGGAATCTTATGGATACGCCGATAGAAGAGCAACAGTCATTCCAGAATATAACATGCAATATTGCTGCATCAGAACCTGAAATAACAGAGGCCAATGCCCTTTCCATTGACGTCATGAACTTTGTGAGTCAATGTGTTGTTTGCAGAACTTGATTTAATTGTATTTCTTGGTTAGCTTAGTGGAGATGATATTCTTTGATGCAGGTAGAAGCTGAGGTACTGAGGCTTGAGCAACTGAAAGTCAGTAAAATGAAGGACTTAGTTCTTAAGAAGCAAACAGAATTAGAAGAGCATCGTCGACGGGCACATTTAGTTGGGGATGAACATTATGAAACTCAGTTCAATATCGAGGCCATTGAAGCAGGTATGTTTCTAGCTTTCTAACATGCTTTGGTGCATCTGGCAGAATAAGGATTTTTTTCCTGTAAATTTCTCTGCTGCAGCATTCAGATACAAACAGATGTGTTTGTTGATATCATTTATTAATGTTGTAATTTGTTGTTTCATTGCAGGTGCTATTGATACCTCACTTCTTCTAGAACAAATCGAAGCATACATCGCAACAGTTAAAGAAGATGCTTTTAGCAGGAAGGATATACTCGAGCGAGTTGAAAGGTGGCTAAATGCATGTGAGGAGGAAGCTTGGTTAGAGGATTACAGCAAAGTATGGTTGTGTTTGATGATTTGATCCAGGCTATATGACAAAATTTTCTATATCAACTGCTACTAATTTCGCTATCTACATGTTATGTTAGGACGATAACCGATATAATGCTGGGAGGGGTGCACATATTATGCTTAAGAGAGCTGAAAAAGCCCGTGTTTTGGTTAACAAGATACCAGGTGAAAGACCCTTACTAACTACGTTTTTTTGCTTGTTATTTTTAAAATGCTACTGCTGATCGGTTTGTTGTTGCATGAAGCAGGAATTGTAGACGTTCTTACAAATAAAGTAATAGCCTGGGAGAAAGAAAGGGGCACTGAGTTTACTTATGATGGTGTATGTACCCGTAATTTCACTGCTATTCTTGTGAGTAAACACAATATCTGTTTCTATACTGTCAAAGGTTCATGCCATTCAACATTTCAGGTTAGTCTTTTGTCGATGCTTGATGATTATAGGATAGTTCGTGAAGAAAAGGAGCAGGAAAAGAAGAGGCAAAGGGTATTCATATTTTGCTTAACTTTTTCTGCACTTGCATCTGTGTTCATCTGCGGATGGTATCTGACGGGTGAGCGATTGCAGGATCAGAAGAAGCTTGAGGATCAATTCAAAGCTGAGCAGGAGATGCTGTACGGATCAAAGCCGAGCCCTTCATCAAGGTCGAACAGCGGGAAGAAGCTTACCAGAAACCCCTCGGCTGGTACAAACCGGAGGCTGTCTGTTGGCGGTGGGCCAGTGCGAACTCCAAAATCAGTGACACCTCAGTCAAGATCCGTCCGTTCAGCCAAGAAGACAGAAGATAGTGGCACTCTGTCCCCTGGCAAGTTCACTTAACCATAGCTGATGCAGTTGTTCAGTTTCTTTACTTTCAAATTAACAGACTATCTCTGATGAAAACAAAAAAAACGCTTTCAGGTAGTAGAGGCAAAGGCACTGCCAGTCCTCCGATCAAGAAGTTATCATTCAAGGCAAGTACTCTTGGTGAGACTGAAACCCCTCGTAAACCCTTCACGCAGATCGCACCCGGAAATAGCAACCCAGCGACGCCCGTGCGGTCTGCCTCCAATGGTACCGAAGGCGAGAACCGAACTCCCAAGATACTCGCAGCACCAACTCCCAAGACGCCGATGATGGTGACCTCTCCCATGCAAATGACCACAACGCCTGCTCTGACTGCTGCACCTGTCTGCGTCTCCAATGACAAGCCAGAGCTGTGTTTGCTAGAGAGCACCGAGTACTCCTTTGAAGAGAGGCGCCTTGCCTATCTCGCTGCGCACGCCGCTTGATTCTCGAGGAATGCCGGGGAATGCTGTGTAGGTAACTGAAAGTATGTCATCAGGCATGGCAGGGCCAATGTTGGGAGAGACGCTTGGCTAAGTTGATACAGGCACATATTTTTCTGATCAAAGTCACAACCATATGTCATGTTTCTGTTAGTTGGTAACAGATTTACATTGCTGCCTTGTGCTGTAGTTCCGCAGAAGATTTGTTTCGACAGGTCGACGGAGATGCTTAACTCTATGTATCCGCGTTGCTTGTGATATTAAACCTACACAACTCAACATAACATCGCTGGCAGCATTACATTTTTCATATAGCTGTGGCTGTGCGATAAACAGGCAACATGTTGCCTGATTGGCAGGTGAATGCAGAAACTAGTTTGCACAAGGTCGACTATCCTGCATACTAATTTGTAAGATGGATAATTGGTCAACCATTCAACCCCGCATGCACTTCTGCTCAAAGCTATTGTGCCAATCGCGCCAAGTTACAAGCGTCGAAAGCACCTAGTTTCCTCAATTGATTCCCTACCTATTTACTCTGACGATGAAAATTTACAAACAGGTGGAGTGATGATTCATATCCTCTGCTTTCATGCAAACTGGCATGAACATAAAGACAATAATGTGTTCACCACTAAATGTTTCGATTCTGATACCCAGCAAAGAACTGCTATGTATGCCCTGGAATTTGTAACAGGATCGAAGCAGCTAGGATATCAATTGATTCCCTACCTATCTAGGTTAACACGAGCATAGCTCCAAATATAGCCCCTGTCTGCATGTGCACTGAAAACTTTCCCCATCTTTTCGTCAACGAAATTGACAGCACTCAACTGTGCTTCAAAACAAGTTTTCTTTTGAAAGAGCTTCAAAATAAGAACTGAAGTCATCTTTTTCGGGGTTTAGGGGCACACCTAAAAGATTGAACTTTTATAAGATCTTCGAGTTCCGACCTTCGTCTCCCATGGGGGCACAACTCAGGGAGAACAGCAAAGCATCCAGGAGAAGTTCCTTACTGTATCAAGATTTACATGTGCTTCTTGATAACCACTGGAAAAGGATTTTAACATGACAGGGAAGGCAGACAGCAAACAATATACGACACAACTAATGCATAGAGAAATATACGAGGATACAACGACTAGCTGGTGAACTTCGCACGTTGCTGCAACACAGATAAACATTGACACTTCTGATAAGAGAGTCACTACAGGTCGAAGGAACTTGCACATTACTGCAATGCAGATGAACACTGCTTCATTGCTCCTGAATTTACAGACCATCCATTCCATGACGAGACAAGTATGCCCATATGCTGCTTTTGTCTGATTCAGCATATAGGCAAATTACACGACGAGACAAAAGCAAGGCAAACAGACTACATTCTCTCTAGAGAATTCCATATATGCATAAGACTGACAAGAGAGTCACTACAGGTCTAAGGAACATGCGTACATCACGCAGAGTGTTACTTCTGGTTTGAAGCAAGTTTGGCAATGAGCTCGTTCAAAACAGAGGGGTAGGTCATAATTAACGGCTCCCAGCCATCAGTCGCCATTACTTTTTGCAAACACAAGGGAGATTGGACTTGGATAAACTTCAAGCACGCCTCCTTCAATCCGCGGCAGTGGAGCTGCTCAGCTAGAGTAAGAGTGGATGCCACTGAGGTCACACCTATGCGCTCAGACAATCGCTTTTCACAGATAAACCTGAGCCGTTGGAGATCATATCTGTCTGCAGCTACAAGCAAATCTTGTAGCCATTGCAGCTCCGTTTCATCCTCTGCTGCATCCTCTCCTTCTCCTTGTTCCGCAACTTCTGCCATTTCATCCTCTGCTGCTTCCTCTTCTTGTCCTTCTTCCACGGCCTCTCCTTCATCCTCCTCCATGTCGTCGTCCTCCAATAGAGGGAGTGAGTCCGTGTAGATGAAGCTAAGCAAAGCCTTGAACACTTTTGCTTCCATGTCTTTGATCTGGATGGCACTTGATGCAGCAGTGCCCTCCTTCATGGGGCCGAAGAATTGTGCCATGAATACTTTAGAACGGGCTGCAAGCACACATCGGTGTGCAGCGAACATCTCGCCGCTGACCTCGAATGTGACATCAGCACCCACCTTAGTCTGAAGGAGATTGTTTAAATGCTGGTCTATTTCAGACAGGAGCACCTTGTTGCGACCGGCATCCTGTGTGTCGCAGACCATGATGTCACACCGGACGGTGAAACAATCATCCATCAGATTCGCTGATTGTTCAAGGACATCTTTTCTCATGAACTTGCCGTAGCCCCGCAGACACTCGCCGCGGAAGCTGAGTGTCTCGGTTCCAGAAATGTACATCGGCTTGTGCTTCTCCGCCTCGTCGATGAAACTGAACTCGAACTTCGCCTTCACACGCTCTTTGGCATCGTCGTCGTCGTTGAGAAGGTTAACATATAGAGAAATGAAGTCGGCACAGCTCTTCTTCTGACCGTTAGGATAGTACTCGATGCACCACTCATGGCGTCCCACCATGAAAGGGCGAGAGCAGATGCTCATGCCGGTGGGTGTCGCTCGCTTGGTCAGCGAGTAGTCCTGGACCACAAGCAGGTGGTACCCGCAGTCCGTGCTGGTGACGACGGGCGACTCGGTGGAAGGGCACAGCTCGCCGCCGGCCAGGACGGATACACCGGCGAACGTCGACGACATGGCGAATCTGCGAGCGGATCCATCGAAAATGTTGGCGTCCCAAAGTTCAGAGTTGACATGGCGAATCTGCGAGTGGATCGACATGGCAAACCTGGTCACGGAGTCGCCGTCGCTCAGCTCGCTGCGCCGCCCGCGCCGACGCCGTCGCTGCTCCCCGGAAACAGAGTATGCGCCGCCGGCTCGTCTGTGCGTGCGTGCGTCCTGAGCCTGCCTTTTTTTAGGCAAGCCTGAGCCTGCCAAGAGTTAGGGTTTTCTTTAACTTACCACGTTGATTGGGCTTCTGTTTTAAGGCCTTCAGAGCCCACGAGCTGCAAGCCCATACATCATTCACAACACTGATTTGGGCGAACCGAAGCCTGAAACGAATCGGGCAGAAATCTGCAGATGCAAAAATATAATCCAGTTCATTCCAGAAAATATAAATATAATCCGGCTTTCATTTATGGAATGCCATATAGCATTTCACTTGAGAAATGCAGATGCAGCTCTTTTTTCTTTTCTTTTTTCAAAATTCACATTTTGAAGTTTCAATATTTTTTTGTAAAATTAATCACAGATGTTCAAATGGATGTATACTACATATGTGTAAAGTTTGAGGATGACATACATTAACGTGAGAGCTACACAAAAGGGACAAATCCGTGGGTTTTTACTTTTTAATAATGAACAATGAACAAAAAGATAAACTTGTGATTTGAAAATGGTGAACGTGCACACATTGTTCGATATTAAGAACCCACGAATTTGTCTCTTTTGTGTAGCTCACATGTCAATGAATCTCATCGTGAAAAAATTATACACTTATAAACACATCCATATGAATATGATGACATTTCCATTTTTTGAGGACCAGAAACACACTTTTTGAATTTTCCCCAAAAAAGACCTCCATGGAGCCTATGCTCCAAAATGCCTCGCTCGTTTGACTTGCCCCAAAGAAACTAAAGAATTTGACTGGCCTTTGTTTTATCTTTGTAAATCAATTAAAAAGTATCCACGTTGTATTTACCGAGAGCGACAAATGATCTCTGCCTTCCGTTTTCCTAAGAGATCTAGATACCTTCATTTTTCGGGAACACATATCAAATCAATTAATGGCTAAATTTAGTCTCACTATAATGGAATTGCGGTCGTCACATTTATGGGGCCTTGATGAATGAATTTGATTTCATTTTAAATCCACTGATAATTATATCAAAGTTAGATTCAAAATCCCCACGGGGAAAACCGTGACGTAATTTTCTTTCTACTCCCTTCGTCCTTTTCGTAAGGTGTATTTTCTTGGTAACACACGCAATCGAGCAGAACTTGAGACAAAAATACCCTTGAATAATCCCTTAGAAGTATATTTTCAAACAGAAATGCATGTTGCATGCCCTTCCGTCGGGAAACAAATGATTTTGTGGTCTGCATCCAGCTAATAGCACGCAGTACAGTTAGGCTACTCGTAGTGTATGATACCACTTCGTAGTGCATAGTATAAGATGTTAACATCTTAGATAACCTTATTCGAGGCCTGTGTGGTCTGCCTCCAACGGCACTGAAGACGGGAACTTAACTCCCAAGATACTCTGGCATGGCAGGTTGTCTCTTAATTTTTTTATTTTTATTTTTTGCGTAAAATGGCAGGTTGTCTCTTGTGAGAGACACATGGCTAAGTCGATACAAGAAGTAATTTTCTGATTGAGTGACAGCCATATATTTTGTTTCTCATGGTTGAAAACAGAATTATATTGGTGCCTTCTGCTGTATATGTCTAGCAAGTCAGGGTATGCCATACCTGCACATAAGATTTCTTTCTACTGTTCTACAGGTCGACCGACGCGCTAAACTATATATCGTTGTTGCGTGCGAGACGAGCTCTACACAATCGAACATAACATTGCTGGCAGCATTTGAATTTTCATGTAGTAGTAGCTGTGATAAACCAAAAGATAAGCAGGCAACATGTTGCCTGATTGCCAGGTGCATGCAGAAACCAATATGCACTAAAGGTTGACCTACCTTGCACACTAATTTGTAACATGAATTTCAACCCCACATACATCTCTGCTGAAATCCGCCGCGCCAAGAGCAACAAGTTACAAGCGGTCAAAACGCACTAGTTTCCTCAAGTTAAAATAGGCCACGGACACTTTCACATATTTTCTTTGCTGATAATTTACAAATAGGTAGAGTGATGATTCATAGCCCCTGCTTTCTTGCAAACTGACATCAATATATAGACAACGATGTGCACTGGGAGTTCTCCCCATTTTTTAAACACCGAAACTGACAGCAACCATTCGTGCTTCAAAACGCACCTCAACGGAAACCATCATTCGGGCTACAGGGGCACAACTACAACATTGAACTTTTGCAAAATCTTTCTGCCCACCCGAGGAGAACGGCAAATCACCCAGGAGAAGGTTCCTGAGTGCCGGAGCAAGATTTACATGTTTTCCCTGATAACAACTGGAAAAAGATATTTACACCTGAATTTACAGAAATATAGTAGGATAAAACGACTAGCACATTGCTGCAATGCAGATCAGCATTGATGCTTACACCTGAATTTACAGACCATGAGGAGACAGTTTGCCCATATGTTGGATTTGCCCGATTCAGCAGATAGGCAAATTAAATGATGAGACAAAAGCAAGAGAGACATACTACGATCTCTAGAGAATCCCATATATGCACAAGTGTCATTACCGATCCAAGGAACATGTATACCATATGAAGTGTTACTTCTGGTTCAAAGCAAACATGGCAAAGAGCTCGTTCAAAACAAAGGGATAGGTTGTAATTAAGTGCTCCCAGCCATCGGTCGCCATTACTATTTGCAAACACGACGGAGATTGGGCTTGGATAAACTTCAAGCATGCCGCCTTCAATGGGCGGCAGTGGTGCTGCTCAGCTAGAGCAAGAGTAGACGCCACCGAGCTCACACCTATGCGCAAGGACAACTGCCTTTCACAGATAAACCTGAGCCGTTGGAGATCATATCTGTCTGCGGCTACAAGCAAGCCTTGCAGCCATTGCACAGTCTCTGGTGGTTTCTCTCTTTGTCCTTGTTCCGCAACTTCTGACATTTCATCCTCTGTTGCTTCCTCTTCTTGTCCTTCTTCCACAGCAGCTGCTTCGTCTTCCTCCATCTTGTCATCCTCCATCTTAGGGAGTGAGTCTGTGTAGATGAAGCTAAGCAGAGCCCTGAACACTTTTGCTTCCATGTCTTTGATCTGTATGACACAGGATGTAGTAGTGCCCTCCTTCATGGGGCCAAAGAGTTGTGCCATGAAGACTTTAGACCGGGCTGCAAGCACACATCGGTGCGCAGCGAACATCTCGCCGCTGACCTCGAATGTCACATCAGCACCCACCTTAGTTTGAAGGAGATTGTTCAAATGTTGGTCTATTTCAGACATGAGCACCTTATCGCCACCGGCATCCTTGGAGCTGAACAACATGATGTCACACCGGATGGTGAAACAATCATTCATTAGATGCGATGATTGTTCAAGGACATCTTTTTCCATGAACATGTTGTAGCCCAGCATGGACTCAGAGTGGAAATTGAATGCTTCAGCCGAAATGTACATTGGCTTGTGCTTCTCCGCCTCGTCGATGAAACTGACATTGAACTTCCCCTTCACAGGCTCTTCAGCGTCGTCATCGAGAAGGTTAACAAATAGAGAAATGAAGTTGGCACAACTCTCCGTGTAGCCGTTAGGAAAGTAGTCGATGCACCATTTATGGCCTCCTACCATGAAAGGACGAGAGCTGATCCACTCGCCGGTGGGAGTGGCTTGCTTGGTGCGCGAGTAGTCTTGGACCACAAGCAGGTGGTACCCCCAGTCCGTGCTGGTGAGGAAGGACGATGCTGTGGAAGGGCTCAGCTTGCCGCCGGCCACGGCGGATACACCGGCGAACGTCGACGACATGGCGAATCTGCGAGTGGATCTGTCGAAAATGTTGGCATCCCTACCGCAAAAAATTAAGAAGGAAATGTTGACATCCCAGGGTTCAGAGTTGAGATGGGCGGGCTGAGGGGCAAACCTGGCCCCGGACTCGCCGTTGCTCCGCTCGCTGCGTCGCCCCGCCGACGACGTCGCTTCTCCCCGGAGACAGAGTATGCGCCGCCGGGTCGACGGTGCGTGCGGCCCGGGCCTGCCTAGAGTTAGGGTTTTCTTCAAGTTACCACCTCTGTTTGGGCTTTTGTCTTAAGGGCCCTCACAGCTGCAAGCCCATACGTCGTTCACAGCACTGTCTTTGGGCAAAAAGAAAAAAAAAACACTCTGAAACAGCCACTAAAAAAAAGCTACTCTGAAACAAACCGGCTGAAATTTGCAGGATGCAAAAATTATAATCCAGTTTGCATTTATGAAATGCTAAATAGAATTTGACTTCGAAAATTCAGATGGCTCGTTTTTTTTCCTAAAAAAACAATCAATATTCACATTTTGAAGTTAAGAAATAATCACACATGTTCATATGGATGTGTACCACATATGTGTAAAGTTGGACGATGATAGTTACACAAAAAGGAAATTTCATGGGTTTTTACTAGTGAACAACAGATAAATACATGATTTTAAAAAGGTGAGTGTGCATTCATTGTTCATTAAAAAAACATGAATTTGTCTTTTTATGTAGCTCACATGATATTATATTTCATAGTGAAACTTTACACACTTATAGAATACATTCTTATGAACATGTAGATTTTTTCCAAAATATTTTGAGCCTTTGAAATACACTTTCTGAATTTTCAAAAAGATGAGCTCCAAAATGCCTCACTCGTTTGACTTCCCCCAAAGAAACAACATAATTTGACTAACCTTTTTATCTTTATATAAATCAATTAATAAATATCCACCTTGTATTTATAGAAATCGACAACCAATCTTTGCCTTCCATTTTCCTAAGAGGTCAAGATACCTTCATCGTGTGCCTTCCAAAAGACATCATTTCCCGGAACACATATCAAATCCATTAATGGCTAATTTTAGCCTCATTGTAATGAAATTGCGATCGTCGTATTTATCATGCCTTGATGAATGAATTTTGATTTCATTTTAAAGCCACTAATAGTACATTAGTATCTGAGATGACCTTATTTATTGTTTTGCATGACACATAGTAGTAATTCTTTTCATTAAGATATGGTATCATTCTATGATACTAGCTTTCAGCCTTGATTCTCGTGTGAGGTTGTTCGTGCATGAGGGTGGAGGCATAGAAACGATAACATGAGATTAAAAGAAATACACCTTAACTTGCAAAATTTTAGTAAAATTGAATTAAAAGTAAATACACCATATATAAGGTAACGAAGGGAGTATTTCACAACACCCAGCTGCCAACTCCGAGTGTAAGTGGCAGCTCCAACAATTTATAGCACGTATAAATGAATCTACGCTAGACAAAGAAACATATTTCGTCAGCGAATGTGATGTCCTAAGCCCGAGCTCATGTGAGCGCAGGTGACCAGTATTTTTTTTTCCAAAATACTGATTTTTTTTTTGTGTGAAACATTGACAAAATGTTTGTTGGATCGCAAATTTCATCATGAAACAAAAACAAAATCGATGCTCCAAAGTACATTTGAAAATAACATTTTGTCGCATTGATTTTGTTTCTTTTGCCATGATTTCCACGAATGTAATATGGTGATGGAATTTTGCAAACCTATAAACATTTTGTCAAATCGTCCTCGTATATATTTTGTCAAACCTACAGCTACCAAAAAAATTCAGAATTTTTGAATTTTTCCATTCTTTTTGTTCAACCGAGCTCACATGAGCTCGGGATTAGAACAACCACGTCCTTTTAGTCAGATCCTATATTATCGTCCTCATATATCTATATATCCGGACAGACAGCCCGAACAGTGTGTGAAGCCTCTTAAACCGAGTCCCCAAAATCCTCCGTTTGTCATGGTTGTCCGCAAATCCACAAACCCAGCCTTTTTTTTTGATGAATAAATTGGCTTCACTCCACAAACCCAGCCATGTGTGAAAGAAACTGAGGTGACCTTTTCTTTCTTTCTTTCCTCTCACTAATGAAGAGCGGACCACCCTATCATTCATGTGCTTGTTTTAAACAATTTGAAAATGGATTGAGAGATATTGTTCTGTACCTAGACAAATGATGCCGTCGGTCATCATCCTTTTCGAAAAAACTAGACAAGTAAAGGGTCTAAAGTGGACACGCTGTACAATGTGTTCCGGGGACAAATGACCGTTGTGATTGGAGACGTTTAATCCATGCGTGCATAAGCACCCAATATCATTAGGATAACCAATCAATTACAACGTACATGTGGCTAGGAGAAGGATGACCAGGGAAACCGCCATTGCGTTTGTTCTGAAGGGTTAAGATGCTAGTATATGTTTGTTTTGTGTCGCCCCAACGTTACCCACTTGTCGGCCATTTGCTAAGCAGTTTTGGATGCTTGGCATGTCAATTTGATTGCCCGCCGTATACTCCTGTATGTTCTGAAGGATAAACCTTTGACAAACGATTACTCTCTTTTAGTATAATCTTTGTTGAGAGAAATCTCTCTTAGTACATAGCTTGCGATACAAAATAATCTCAGAACTGGAACCACTAAGTTTAGGCCACATTCGTGTGAACCTTCGAACAAAAAATCCATGGTCAAAAAGGAAAGAACAAACTAGAGTAGCACAGAACTGTAATCCCCCTTTTATTCTACTCGTGTGTTCTTCACGCACTAGTTAGCTAGCAATTCTTGCTGCACGTGCAGCGGTAGGCTCCGCTGCCGGTGCAGTCGCCGGAGTCGTAGCCCTCGTTCCGGCAAGTGATGGCGCACTCATCCGGGTCGAAGCACGCCCCGGTGCACTTCTTGCACCGCGCGTGCTCGCACGCCATGGCCTCCCGCACAGGCCCCATCTCTGCACGTACACATCAAGAACAATCAGTCTCAGGTTAGGTTTGAAGTGAATTACTAGCCCGCCCATCAGGACAAACAAGCAATCAATTACCTGTGGCCAGGAGGAGAAGCAGGAGGAGGACGGCGGCCGGGAAAAGCTTCGACGAAACCGCCATTGTTGCAAGAGTTCTTCTTCTCGAGTAAGAGAGAATGCAGGAAGCTGTGTTTGCAGATGACATGAGGGAGATGGGGGTAGGCTTCTTATATTGTCGAAGGTGAAGACGTGCATAGGAATGATTTGATTGGATTTGTAGTGGCATGAATCTCGAGACTTGATTGCTGGAATCAACGCGCGTTCATTAAAATGGATTGGCTGCCTAAAGCCATGGCTAATAATAGGGCAACCTGCATGATGACTATATCTTGCTGCCTTGGATGATAGTATTTTGTCATGGGTATACAAGGTAATACCAGTTTAGAGAGAGAGAGAGAGAGAGAGAGAGAGAAGGGTGAGTGGCTGCATGCATATAATATTCTCTCTCTTCAAAATGAAGACTAGCATTTTATTTCATTGTGATAGTTAGAATAGTTGATAACTTTTGAAATAATTTTTTGTCTTTGAAACTTTTTATAGATTTGAATTGCTCATGCCATGAACTTTAAAATAAGGCCAATATTGGATATATTTCAACTAATTTTATTTAACCGATTTCAAGAAAACATATTTCACTCAACGAAAAGAAACATATTTCACTCATTTCACTAGTTTTAGAAAACACACTACACTCGTTACAAAAGATAGATTTCACTCATTTTAGAAAACACATTACACTCAATTAAATAGGATACATTTCACTCATTTCAGAAAACACATTACACCCACTCAATTGAAATACATATTTCGTACGTTTCAAAAAACTGATTTCACTTGTTACAAAAGATATATTTTACTCGTTTCGCTAGTTTCATAAAACACATTACACTCATTTGCAAAAGATATATTTCACTCATTTCAGAAAATACATTACAGTTATTTAAACAAATTATCAGTTAAAAAACCATTTCACCCGTTTCCAAAATAGATTTCACACATTTCAGAAAACACATTACTCTCATTTGCAATACTAATCTCACTGCAAATTTACGAAATATATTGAAATGCATTCCGCTTATAAAAAATATCATTTTCAAACATTGAAAAATTAGTTTCACAGCAAAAATTGGTTTTATTTCACTTTTACTCAAATAACTTATTTCACTCATTTTAGAAAACACACTGCACTCATTTGCAAAATATAGATTTCACCCATTTCACTAGTTTCAGAAAACACATTGCAGTCATTTTGAGAAAACGTATTACTCCTTTCACTAGTTTCCAAAATAAGTATTTCACAAATTTGAAACAACGCATTTCACTGATTTGGAAAATTGATTTAACTCATTATAAAATATATCTCAAAAACTCATTTCACTTCATATTTATGGAAAAAATATTGGAACATATTTCACTCAGCAGCAATATCAGTTTCACACATTGAAAGAGCCATTTCACACCAAAAAGATATATTTCACTTTTCTCAAATAACTCATTTCACTCATTTCAGAAAACACATTATAGTCGCTCAACTGAAATACTATATTTCACTTGTTTCAAAAAACTGATTACACTCATTACAAAAGATAGATTTCACTAGTTTCAAAAAAACACATCACAATTACTCCATTGAAGAAACAATTTCACAAGCTGGAATATGAAACTCACAAAGAAAACTATATTTGGGAAAGTGGTTTCAATCATTTCAATAACCGATTTCAATCATTTCTAAAATTGTAATTTGAAATGAGTGAAATTAATATTTTGATATGATTGAAATAGTAAAAATTAAACTAGTTTAAATATACTCAAGATTGGCATTCTAAAGATCTTATGTTCAAGAATTTGAATATATGAAAATTTTAAATAATAGAACAATGCTGTAAAAAATATTGGCCATCTAAAAATGTAAACAAAAATAAAATGCATGGATTTGTTTGAGAGAGAGGAGATGCTGCATGCATGCGTACATTCCACTACAAAAAGTACTGCTTCTCCTCACATGGACATATACAAAATATTAAGGACGCTGACAACTGCCACACGTGTGGTATATTCGACATGTGCCCACACATCGTGTATGGTGTGAGCAGGAGGCAGCCCACACGGGCTGTGTGTGGGCAGACATTAGAATTGCCCACACGTGTAGGCCCGGCTACTTCGTGCCACACGCCCAACAAATACTACTCATCACCACCTCGCGTGTGTGGCACGAAGTAAAAATGCCCACACGTCCTGGCACAGCTACGTTAGGTATCCCGCGGGATGACAATTTAGTTGCCATCCTGGTTGGTAGATGTAGTTATCCGGGATAGCAAGTGTAGTTGTAAAAGCATGGCAACTCTATCTATTTTGGTTAATTATAATTGCCATGTCTAATTCTGGTAGTTGTCGCGTGTAATCAAACCGTAGTTGCTGTGTGATTAACTACTTGCCACATATAGTCAAACAGTAGTTGCCATGTGTGTTTACCTAGTTGCCACGTGTGGTCCAACCATAGTTGCCATGTATTGTTAATCACAGTTGCCATGTGTGTTTATCTGGTTGCCACGTACGCGCAACTGCAGTTGCCGTCTAGCAAAGAATCACAGTTGCCATGTGTGTTTACCTAGTTGCCACGTTCGCGTAACTGCAGTTGCCATCCACAATGTAGAAGTGTCGTGTGAGCGAAAAGCAGTTCGCCCACACGCGGATGAACTAGGTGGTGGCTGTGTGGGCAGAAACTAGTTCGCCCACACAGCGCAGCTGGCAAACAGCGTGGTGCGGGCGTGTGGGCAAACTCTTCAATGCCCACACACCAGCCTCGTCCTACGTGGCACATTAAATCCACCTTTTCGTGTCAAGATTCGTGCAAAAGACAGTGAACGACGATCCAGACGTGTGAGCGAGTTGGGGAACACCCACACGTATGGGCGTTAGTGTTTCCGAAGATTAACTGCCACAATACATGATTATACATATGAATAGGTCCTACTTAAACACAGTTCGCAAAAAAAAATGTGAACGGTGGATGGTTTGCCGGTAGCTCCCGATAGCTCCCAGCACCGGTAAAAAAAGCTTTCTAGGCCGAGAGCGGTGTGGACACCTTCGGCGTGGCGACAACTAAGGTTGGGAACAGGAGATCGTTCAGTATAATTTTCAGTGGGTTTTGACAGTTTCTTCATGAATCTAAGTGATCCTACAACCGAAAAACATATACACAAGTAACACATGCCCCTTTCACAACAGTAACCACCAGACCTATACTTATAGTTTCTTTCTATGCTGCATTGGTCGAGTATTTCTGACCCAAGGACATTTCATCCTACGAAAACAGTGTTGCTAATTCCAATAGGAATTGGAGCTCAGCACATAAAACAGTGTTAAGACACCACCAAGGCACAAGTAATTAGATTAAACGGGACTCTCAAGCCTCAACCTCATCATCATCATCAAACATAAAAATTATGCCAGCTCAGGAAGAACAGCTGACCTAAACCAAACTTCAACCTGGAGAACGTCATGCTCAGCAGAGAATAAAATTTGGGTGCATATTTTTCTAACAAGTTCACATGAACTACTACTTGCCAGCTACTCCTTTACATAATAGACTACAGCACACACTCGCTAATGATAAGTTGATAACTAAGATCACGATTGCCTGTTCTTGGCAAACCGCTGCAATGCTTTCGGCAGCTCGGTCTCATCGCCGATCCGCTGTTTCTTATCCGGGTGCCCACTGCCTTCCTTGTGTTGATCCAACAAAGGCCTCTTGGCTCTGAGAACCTCCTCCTCCTCCTTCTTGGCCCGCCTGCTCGGCTTACTCCTACCCTTGGTCTTCTTCTTGACCCTAATGTTCTTGGCGGCCTCGACGGCACCTTCAATCTCGTCCTTGATCTCTTTCTTGGTTTTCTTCTCTTTCTTCTTCAGTTGTCTTACGGTGGCTATCACATTCGGATCAAGCATGATGGTCTCTGGTTGGAGCTTGTCAAGAAGGGACCGCACCTCCTTCTCCCGCCTTTGCTTGCCGGTCTCCATGGGGTTGTCAACAAAGGTATCGAAGTATGGCTCGCCTGATCCAGGAACTGTTGGGTTTAGTCCCACATCGGTTGTGGGGGGAGAAATAACACGACTTATAAGGGCGGGGGTGTCCCCTCCTAACAGGCTAGTCTTTTGGGGGGAGAGGGCCCAAGGCCGAGGAAAAGCCCATGGAGTGCCCGATCCCACATATGTCCTCGTAAGGGCGGAACAAAACCTTGCCCACCTGATATCCCTTTACCATTCTGTGCTTCATATAGATTTTATAGTCCTGCCCCCCGCAATCCCTGTATATCTCCACTAGAGATCCGTTGCTGCTCGCCAACAACCCCTTCTGGCTGAAATCCAGGGACTGAGCACCTCAAACTTCCTGAGATCCCAAATCTTAATCTTCTGGTCTCCACCTGCAGTTGCCATAAGGTGACCACCCCTGTCAAATGCGACGGCAGTCAGAGGGCCCTCATGGCACAACATTGTGACAAGGGGTTTCACACTGGTTGGCTTCCACATTGTGAGTTCCCCACCAGCATGTCCAAGGCCAATGACGGCATTGCAGGGATTTACCCGCATCACGTCCGTACATCCAAGACGTGTGCTGTAGTTTGCAATCATCTCACCAGTGCTCATATCTTGGTAGTGGAGCTGCCCGAAGCTGTTTATCGATGCCAAGAGTAAGTGTTTATCCAGAAACTGAAGTTTCAGCGATTTGCCATGTTCCTGTGAAACGGAAGAGTGATCACTGTTAGACTCCCAAAAGAAGTATTTTGGAGATAGCACGTCTTTCGTGGAGATGCATTGGGTACAAATTCGATGATTGACTGATAGCTATGACGGTGTCGCTGCACTAGTGTTATCATGCTTACGAAACAGAAGCACTGTCCAAAGTAATTCCTTGCGACAATTTTTTTGCAGTACTCAACTGTTTAGTATGTACCAATAAGTTCCTTTTGGAAAGCCCTATGTGAAAAAAAGCATCACATTCATCAACAAAGGAACATTCAATTCGGATATTTGCATGCCCGGTATTTTGCCACCACTAAGCTTTCAGTTGTCAAAAATGCATCTGAATATCGCACTGACATGCAGATGCATATCAATATGTGGTCTGGGCACTAGTTATTAGTTTTCCAACTACAAAAAAGGGAGGTCATGTATTCCCATTAGCTGATCTAAGAACAAATCACTGAATGTACCTAACATAAGAGTTATTATTAATCACTAGTTCTGTAGAGATCATACAAAGGCTCCTATTCCCGGATTTACTATATATACAACCACTTCTTCAAAATCATCAAAAACCAGGGCAAAGTTACCAAGAACATAGAGGCATTTAAATCATGATTACCTTCAGACAGTGAATTTCTGTGCCATGACGATTATATATGTACGGATACCTGTTTGAACAATATTCTTGTGAGGAACTATAAAAAATCTATAGAAATCATTAGCATAATCAGCCCTTCACAGCTTGTAAGCACCATTTGCACATAGAGTATTAATACACGATTTAAGAAACTAACAGTTCCAGAGTCCAGATCAACAACCCATTCTCGAATATTGAAGTCAGAAGGCAACCCTAAGCTGTACCTAGCCCACATATTTATGCACTAACAGTTCAAGAAACTGCCAAAAATTAGTCTTGTTCACAGATGCCATTTTATGATGATCCCACTCATGGGAAATCGTACAGGGAAACGGTGTAGTGAATCATGTTGAAATGTTGCGTCATTCTGTAGCCTGATTGATCCACATATCAAACATATTCTGACAACGGTTCTTATTTTGGTGAGCATGGGTTTGTCCATCCTTTCTTTACATCATCAAGCTGTAGGGGTCATCTTATTACATCCTTTTTAGCACATAGAACATGTTGATATACTTCATGAGAAATGGAAATATGTCGCAAAGCTTGAGTACAATCAATAAATTACTTTTTCTGGGCGACTGCAAAGAGTTGCTCGTTCTGTAAAAATGCCACGTCGTGCACAGTTTCCTTCACCTATAAAAAGATAAGATCAGAGAAGTACAATACATATATGAGGTGCAACAAGAAATAATGTTGGAGATGTCTACAGTCAGTGATTATAAAAACCAGGGGCTGATGTCGGAGAAAAGCGGGGAACAATTTTAGAATGGAGTGTGGATTTTTTGTACCCACATACCAGTGTACCCTCTATCTAGACCATTCAGTTTGTGTCAAAATTCGTGGTATCCTTATATAGAAATTTCTCCTTTTTTACGAGGGACAAACAATGCGAAGGGGTCAGGTCCGCTTTCTTTCATCAAGGTTCAAAAGATGCTACTAGGCGCTGCTTACACGCTCCTTTATGGACTAAAACATAGGGACAGGGGACATCATTTTGCAGACTTACACGCTGCAACGACCTGTACATTCTCTGCAGACACCCTCTGTGACACCCGGATAATTAAGCTACAGTGATCCCTTGCTAATGATGCCACGTCATCTCGGTTACTGTTGATAAACCCTAGATAATTCAAAACCGAAACAAATTCAAAATTTAATTACAGAAAAACAATAAAAGTTTTCATACATTAAAATAAAAATGTTCGGTTTATACTAAATACTACATAGATAATTACGGTGTAGAAGATACAGTTTTATAAAATGCATAAATATTCTAAATTGAATTAAAACAGAAAAGAAAGAAATAATAAAAGAAAACAGAAAACAAACAAACAAACAAACGAAGGGGGAAAAAAGAACCCCCCGGGCCAGCCGACCCAACTGGCCGGCCCATTCGACCACCGGCCCAACTGGGCAAAGGCCCAACCGGCCACTCCCCCGCACTCCCTATAACCCCACCCCGACCAGAAACCCTAACCTCCCAGTCACCCAATTCCCCCACGACGCGCCCCCTCTCCCCCCCAATCCAGATCGGATCGGGGCACGACCCCGCCGCCTCGTCAACACCCGCCCTTGCCTGACGCTCCCCGGATCCCGTCGCCGGAACCACGCCGCTTGCCTCTCCGTCGTCGACACGTCCCCGTCCTCCTCCCCGCCGGCCTGCCTCCCCATCGCGCGTCGTCCCCGTCGACCTCCCCGAGCCCCGCTGCCTTGACCCTATGAATCCGCGGTGAGGCCCCCGGCCTCTCTTCCTCGTTGCTCCTCGCACCGTCCCGCAGTCGTGCACGCGCCGCCCGGTGCTCGTGCTCGCGGTGAGCACGCGCGCACCCGCGCGCCAGCCTCGCTTCGCTGGCGATGCCGTCCAGACGCTGCACGCCTCCCCGCGCTGCTACCCCACTGCTGCGCGCCTGACGCTGCAACAACCTGTACATTCTCTGCAGACACCCTCTGTGACACCCGGATAATTAAGCTACAGTGATCCCCCGCTAATGATGCCACGTCACCTCGGTTACTGTTGATAAACCCTAGATAATTCAAAACCGAAACAAATTCAAAATTTAATTACAGGAAAACAATAAAAGTTTTCAAACATTAAAATAAAAATGTTCGGTTTGTACTAAATATTACATAGATAATTATGGTGTAGAAGATACAGTTTTATAAAATGCATAAATATTTTAAATTGAATTAAAACAGAAAAGAAAGAAATAATAAAAGAAAACAGAAAACAAACAAACAAACAAACAAAGAGGGAAAAAGAACCCCCCCGGGCCAGCCGACCCAACTGGCCGGCCCATTCGGCCACCGGCCCAACTGGGCAAAGGCCCAACCGGCCACTCCCCCACACTCCCCATAACCCCACCCCGACCAGAAACCCTAACCTCCCAATCACCCAATTCCCCCACTACGCGCCCCCTCTGCCCCCCGATCCAGATCGGATCGGGGCACGACCCCGCCGCCTCGTCAACACCCGCCCTCGCCTGACGCTCCCCGGATCCTGTCGCCGGAACCACGCCGCTTGCCTCTCCGTCGTCGACACGTCCCCGTCCTCCTCCCCGCCGGCCTGCCTCCCCATCGCGCGTCGTCCCCGTCGACCTCCCCGAGCCCCGCTGCCTTGACCCTACGAATCCGCGGTGAGGCCCCCGGGCTCTCTTCCTCGTTGCTCCTCGCACCGTCCCGCAGTCGTGCACGCGCCGCCCGGTGCTCGTGCTCGCGGTGAGCACGCGCGCACCCGCGCGCCAGCCTCGCTTCGCTGGCGATGCCGTCCAGACGCTGCACGCCTCCCCGCGTCGCTACCCCACTGCTGCGCGCCTGCTCCACTCCCGTCTGCAGCGCCGCCGCGCTTGGAGCTCCGCTCCCTGGCCCCTGCCCGCTACACTCGCGTCTACCTACCGCTACTGCGCCCCCCGTGCTGTGCGCTGCTGTTGCCGCTGCCGCGGCCACTACAGCCGGCGCCCCGCCCCGCTCCCTCACTCACTACGCGCCTTGGCCGCGCTGGCTTCGCCCAGCCGTGCCCGCGCTAGGCTAGCGCGCCCCAGCCGCCTGCCTCGGTCGCGGCCACCTCCACGGTTGCCGGCGCCAGCCCGCAAGCCCCCCCTTTTCGCCTGCTGCCCCGTAGCGCCCTGCCGGGCGGGCAGGCGCTCGTCGCCGGCCCCGCACTCCATCCCCTGCACCACCCACGCCGCCGCGCCGTTGGCCATCGCGGCCGCCGTGACTTGGCCTCGCCCCGCCGCTCCCTGCGGGCGAGCGCCCGCACGGGCGCCTGTAGCGCCTGCAAACCCGCATCGGCCCCTGGGGCCTATGACAGATGGGCCCCATGCCCAGAATGTTTTAATTAAAAAAAAGAATTAAAAAAATGATAATAAAGATAATTAAATAAATAATAATTATTAAATTAATTAATTAAAGAATTAATTAAATTAAATTAATTAATCTTGATTAGATTAACCTAATTACTAGTTAACTTAATTAACCCCTGTTTAGCCTAATCAATCAATGACATGCGGGACCCACACATAGTTGACCCAGTCAACTGCACAGTTGACTGCCGACATCAGCATGATGTCATGCTGACGTCATCCTTTACTGTTCTGGATAATGTTGAAAATAATTAATTCCAAAAATTAATAAAACTTTAGAAAATCATTTTAAAATAAACCGTAGCTCGGATCGAAAAACTTTGTACATGAAAGTTGCTTAGAACGACGAGACGAACCCGGATACGCAGCCCGTTCGTCCGCCACACACTCCTAACATATCAAACTCGCAACTTTCCCCCTCCGGCTCCTCTGCCCGAAAACGCGAAACGCCGGGGATACTTTCCCGGATGTTTCCCCCCTTCACCGGTATCACCTCATACCGCGTTAGGTCACCTTTAGCACCGCGCATTGCCATGTTATACTTTGATTGCTCTGTTATTTATTGCGTTCCCCCTCCGTTAATTCTTTCCGGTAGACCCAGTGACGATGATGATGCCCCTGTGGTCGACTACGTCACCGACGACCCCTCCTTCTTGTCTGAGCAACCAGGCAAGCCCCCCTTTCTGATCATCAGATATCGCCTACTCTTCTCTCTACTGCTTGCATTAGAGTAGTGTAGCATGTTACTGCTTTCTGTTAATCCTATCCTGATGCATAGCCTGTCATTGTTGCTACAACTATTGATACCTTACCTGCAATCCTAAATGCTTAGTATAGGATGCTAGATTATCATCAGTGGCCCTACACTCTTGTCCGTCTGCCACGCTATACTACTGGGCCGTGATCACCTCGGGAGGTGATCATGGGCATATACTATATACTTTACACTGTTACATTACCTGTGGTACCGTTCGGAGTTGGGGCTGAAGGGGCAGGTGGCTCCATCCCGGTAGAGGTGGGCCTGGGTTCCCGACGGCCCCCGACTGATACTTTGTGGCGGAGCGACAGGGCCGGTTGAGACCACCTAGGAGAGAGGTGGGCCTGTCCCTGGTCGGCATTCGCGGATACTTAACACGCTTAACGAGATCTTGGTATTTGATCTGAGTCTGGCTACTGGCCTATATGCACTAACCATCTACGCGGGGACAGTTATGGGCACTCGACGTCGTGGTATCAGCCGAAGCCTTCGTGACGTCAGCGACTGAGTGGCGCGCGCCGGATTGGACCGTAAGCCTGCTCTTGTATTAAGGGGGCCAGTTCCGCTTCCGGCCGCGTACGCAACGTGCAGGTGTGCAATGGGCGATGGGCCCAGACCCCTGCGCCATAGGATTTAGACCGGCGTGCTGACCTCTCTGTTGTGCCTAGGTAGGGCTGCGACGTGTTGATCTTCCGAGGCCGGGCATGACCCAGGAAAGTGTGTCCGGCCAAATGGGATCGAGCGTGTTGGGATATGTGGTGCACCCCTGCAGAGAAGTTAATCTATTCGAATAGCCATGATCTTCGGTAACAGGACGACTTGGAGTTGTACCTTGACCTTATGACAACTAGAACCTGATACTTAATAAAACACACCCTTCCAAGTGCCAGATACAACCGGTGATCGCTCTCTCACAGGGCGACGAGGGGAGGATCATCGGTTAGGATTATGCTATGTGATGATACTTGGAGGACTTCAGTCTACTCTCTTTTACATGCTGCAAGACGGAGGCTGCCAGAAGCGTAGTCTTCGAAAGGACCAGCTATCCCCCCTTATCCCGGCTTTCTGCAGTTCAGTCCACATATAATAGCCTTATTCCAGTTGATACCAATGCATACATATGTAGTGTAGCTCCTTGCTTGCGAGTACTTTGGATGAGTACTCACGGTTGCTTTCTCCCTCTTTTCCCCCTATCCCTTCTACTTGGTTGTCGCAACCAGATGTTGGAGCCCAGGAGCCAGACACCCCCTTCGACGACGACTACTACTACTCGAGAGGTGCCTACTACTACGTGCAGCCCGCTGACGGCGACCAGGAGTAGTTTAGGAGGATCCCAGGCAGGAGGCCTGCGCCTCTTTTGATCTGTATCCCAGTTTGTGCTAGCCTTCTTAAGGCAAACTTGTTTAACTTATGTCTGTACTCAGATATTGTTGCTTCCGCTGACTCGTCTATGATCGAGCTCTTGTATTCGAGCCCTCGAGGCCCCTGGCTTGTAATATGATGATTGTATGACTTATTTTATTTGTAGAGTTGTGTTGTGATATCTTCCCGTGATTCCCTGATCTTGATCGTACACGTTTGCGTGTATGATTAGTGTACGATTAAATCGGGGGCGTCACAAGTTGATATCAGAGCCGACTGCCTGTAGGAATTCCCCTTCCACTCTCCTTGGCCGAAGTTGAGTCTAGACATTACAAAAACTTTTACTAACATGGTTGTGTGCCTTACGGGCCCACATCGCCATCTGGGTGGTATTAGACTCTTTTACTCCTCGATCCTTACTCTGGGACTCTGAACTCTCTCCTATTCGGGTTTAATGAATTTACTAAAAATCTAACTTAGGTTCTCGAAAATACTTTCTCCCGGAGAGCCCCTTCAGTCCAGATGATCGCCGGCTGCACTAGAAGATTTCGAAGATACTCTCCGATATTCTGTCGAGACCTTGTGCGTGTTGCTTTTGCAATTCCCTTCTATCGTTAAACCTCTATGGATAACCACGTACACGTGCCATTCATATAATCATTCCTCATTGATCTTGTTATTACAAGATGCCCCAAAATTCTCTCTATTGTTCTGAGAATACTTTGTGCCTACTGCCTTGCATTTCTTTGCCACATGAATACCACTATGGGTAATTTCTAGCACTCACCGGATATTTGCTCATCCCCAGTTGGTTCATGTATTTCACAAAAGTCTTCAAAATACTATTTGAACTTCCGAAAATCCTGAGTAGCCTATTACTCTTGAAGTTCTTACTTGCTTGCATTATGGTTAATCCCATAAGTCTATAATTTTATTGGCATCTCTTGTCATTATCATTTTGAGTCCGTTGATTCAAAATGTTGTGAATGCTCGCCATCCTCAATCAGATCCAATGATTCATCCTTCCGGCTCACACGTCATTTTAAACATGAGCTGGTTATCGACAAATCAAATTGTCGTCGATTGTACCCCTAAGTCTATTCGACTGATCCATTCTTAATGAGAGCGTTGGCTTTTGATCCCTTGATTTGGAAATGCTAATCTGATGCCCTTTCATTCTATCTTCCTCAGATAGAGTACCGATACTCGCATCAGCTCCATTGTAGACCATAGGACCCCTTGTTGGATTATTGTCCGGCAGTGTCCTTCCTATTCAATAACCTTGTGAGCCTCTCCATGGGTATGTGATACCTTTGGTAAATTGTATCCTCTGTTTTGCTAACCATGCTCTACTTTCGAGCTTGTGATATTTACTCTTGAAACTTGTGGTATATGTTTCTAAGAAACCCCGATGGGTTGAACCTATACAACCTTCTCTAAAACCGTGTGAACTCGAAAGTTTTCACGAGTCATACACTTCTGGTATTTTGCCAGATGAAATTTCAACACTACAACTTCTTCGAAAGTGAGAAGTAAATGAAAGGTTATGCATTAAAGAAGTGGGAGTCGACCTTGAACTTTGTGTTCATGCCCATGGACATGATGTAGATCCTATCATAGAAGATTCTTGCAATATTAACTATTTCCTTGATATGACATCATCTGGTATCTATGTATTGATCATTTTCAATCATGATCCCAACCACATTTTCTCCTTGATTCCATTTCTCAGACAAGTTAAAGCACTTGTCTTTTGTTGATCGATACATCTCTGCAACCTCTATTTTTGATCTTCCTCGAGTATTAACCTCTGGTATCTCGAGTACTGTGTTGCTTCCTGCGAGTCTTCATCTAGTATTGTTTCTCACCGATCTTGGATCCCCCCAGGTTCTGAGTTATTAGTCACTCGAGAACACCGATAAGTGAATCGATTCCGCACTCTGATTCAATAACTCTAAGTAATTCTTGTTGCTTACGAGTTTAATAATCCTTCAAGTCATTCCTAGCCTGATCGGCTATATCATTATTGTGCTAAATTTTAACTGTGCTACCTGGTCCTTAATCCCGGAGCACAACTTTTGATGATGAGCTAAGCTTACGTCGATCTTCCTCGTCATATCAGTTCACCTTGAACAACAAGCTTGATTTAAAGTTTGTGTCCTACCCATGGTTCCAATGACCTTCCGCTTCATCATTTCTTTGACTCGATGTCGTTGCTGATTGTTTACATCTTGAAATCTCTCGACAAATGTGTCGTGAACATCATCAACCTTATGAGGTCTTCCAAGATATCTATCAAATTCTTGATGAGAAATAGCATCCTTTACCCTCGATGATTTGGGTTATCATCGACAACATTATTGCATTCCCTCCAACACAAAACTTGTTCCTGTTTTGTGCTGTACCTTGAGTTCCTTGCTATCCAACTTATGTTATGTTCTACCGCGGAGTATTACCATCTTTGATGTCAAGAATGTTTTGAGGATTGCTCCACCACTTAAGAATTCTTGGTATAGTGATACTTCTCACCATGACCATTCTTTCTTGGTCCTCGTATTGATTCCAACCGGGGTACCAACAAGTGAACGGTGCTGTTTGGATTTTACCCTTCTAGCAACCCTATTGCTTTGGAGTTAATGATCGATAATTCATTCTTAGCCTATTGGTTGCTGAACCACCATTCTAACGTTGATCATGCTACTATAAGCCCACATTTCGGTTGCCCCTTTCAACTATGATTGATGGTGTATGTTTTCCTAGAGCATACAACATTATCATTTGAATTGACTAGTGTCATCTTCTTGTTCACATTATTATGGAAAGCCATCCGTTTGAAATTCTCGATGAATTGTCGGTGAGCCCATCAGCCACCTTCTCATCCCCTCCTTGGTTTAATGATGAACTATTATTCCAGGAACCCTCTCCCATGGTTCATTTCCCGAGAATCTTGCAGTGTCATTTCGACTATTTGTGTTTCACCTTTTCTTCTCGGACATCCTGAGTCTGAGGTATCATGACACCAATTAGATCTGCACCTCGGTCAGATATGATGGTGAGAACATATTTTCAAGAGTTATAACACTGGTCTTTTATGACCCGGTAAGGTGATGGCATGTCCAGCACACCTGGCCGGATGACCTGCTGTTATAGTTTCCTTATTAGCAAGGTTAACCATTCTTCCCTGAGGAAATTATAAGACTTATTCTATAAGTTGATCCCGATGGATCCCGTATGTATCCATAGCCCGATCTTTACCTGTTGACCATGTCAATGCTATCTCGAAGCATGTCGGTGGTACTCCGACCATCAATAAGAACATTTGAAGCACAACGTTGAATTCTCTTTATCAATTATCCAAACACCGTTGTATGGGTAATGTCATGAAGTTTCTCTCCCCTTTCCTAAAGGGTTTTCTACATTATATCCTGTTGTGGATATCATGATCTGTTTGTCCTTAGCGAAGGATATAACCCTGAATAATGTGTTTAAACACATTTTCCTTTCCATTGCTCTATTTAATCTGATGATCACATTTTCCTTTCCATTGATTTGTTTAAATCTTCCTCGTGATCCATATGATTTAAGCAGTAATATTCTTCTGCTTAAGTACACACCTTGGTGTACAACCGTGTCAGTAAGACCCTGTTTCTATTGTTGATGACATTCCGATAACCACCGATGGACGAGAACTTTGCCTATTGGTCCGCCTCGTTTCAACGAGCATGAAAATGGTTCTCTTCGTCCCTCGCCCTTGGTACCAACGTTATTGCCGACATAGCTGACATGGTATTCCCTGACATGCCTTGCTATCATGACCGTGCAAGATGTCACTGCTCCTATTAAAAAGAAAAGAAAAGAACCACATGGTGGGCCCATAACCCACAGTTCCACAGGATCGAAACCTGACTCACCTGTACACCCTGTTGTCAAAGTTATTCCTCGCGCTTGACTTCATATGTAATTCACAGGCCACCTGTCTAGTGACCTATTCTGGTATGTGGCGCAATACCTATTCTCGTTGCCCTGAAACCCTTTCACCTTCTAATTGGGCATCCAACGATTGCCTATCCGTTTGAAACTTCTCATGGTACCTTCTTACTTTGCTCTCGATATCTTCTTAAGTTTCAATTCGAGAGATACTTATGCTTCTTCCCTGAGTTAACCGTCTGATGCTCGATCTTGATAGAATCCATCCATATAGAGTTTTCCCTTCTTACCATTTTGTAAGTACGATGGAGTTCCCGAAGAAAGGACAACAACTTCATCATGATGCATTGATGCATAGGAATGAAGACATCGACGCTATGGATCGACCTGTTCGAGAAGAGCAACCAAGACCGAGAAGATTCGTTAGGATTTCGTAACCAGACCTTTCCCCCTTAGTCCCCCTCTTAAATCTCGGAACGAGATTTCTTGTAGTGGAGGAGAATTGTGACACCCGGATAATTAAGCTACAGTGATCCCCCGCTAATGATGCCACGTCACCTCGGTTACTGTTGATAAACCCTAGATAATTCAAAACCGAAACAAATTCAAAATTTAATTACAGGAAAACAATAAAAGTTTTCAAACATTAAAATAAAAATGTTCGGTTTGTACTAAATATTACATAGATAATTATGGTGTAGAAGATACAGTTTTATAAAATGCATAAATATTTTAAATTGAATAAAAACAGAAAAGAAAGAAATAATAAAAGAAAACAGAAAACAAACAAACAAACAAACAAAGGGGGGAAAAAGAACCCCCCCCGGGCCAACCGACCCAACTGGCCGACCCATTCGACCACCGGCCCAACTGGGCAAAGGCCCAACCGGCCACTCCCCCGCACTCCCCATAACCCCACCCCGACCGGAAACCCTAACCTCCCAGTCACCCAATTCCCCCACGACGCGCCCCCTCCCCCCCTGATCCAGATCAGATCGGGGCACGACCCCGCCGCCTCGTCAACACCCGCCCTCGCCTGACGCTCCCCGGATCCCGTCGCCAGAACCACGCCGCTCGCCTCTTCATCGTCGACATGTCCCCGTCCTCCTCCCCGCCGGCCTGCCTCCCCATCGCGCGTCGTCCCCGTCGACCTCCCCGAGCCCCGCTGCCTTGACCCTACGAATCCGCGGTGAGGCCCCCGACCTCTCTTCCTCGTTGCTCCTCGCACCGTCCCGCAGTCGTGCACACGCCGCCCGGTGCTCGTGCTCGCGGTGAGCACGCGCGCACCCGCGCGCCAGTCTCGCTTCGCTGGCGATGCCGTCCAGACGCTGCACGCCTCCCCGCGCCGCTACCTCACTGCTGCGCGCCTGCTGCGCTCCCATCTGCAGCGCCGCCGCGCTTGGAGCTCCGCTCCCTGGCCCCTGCCCGCTGCACTCGCGTCTACCTGCCGCTACTGCGCCCCCCGTGCTGTGCGCTGCTGTTGCAGCTGCCGCGGCCACTACAGCCGGCGCCCCGCCCCGCTCCCTCACTCACTACGCGCCTTGGCCGCGCTGGCTTCGCCCAGCCGTGCCCGCGCTAGGCTAGCGCGCCCCAGCCGCCTACCTCGGTCGCGGCAACCTTCACGGTTGCCGGCGGCAGCCCGCAAGCCCCCCCTTTTCGCCTGCTGCCCCGTAGCACCCTGCCGGGCGGGCAGGCGCTCGTCGCCGGCCCCGCACTCCATCCCCTGTACCACCCACGCCGCCGCGCCGTTGGCCATCGCGGCCGCCGTGACTTGGCCTCGCCCCGCCGCTCCCTGCGGGCGAGCGCCCGCACGGGCGCCTGTAGCGCCTGCAAACCCGCATCGGCCCCTGAGGCCTATGACAGATGGGCCCCATGCCCAGAATGTTTTAATTTAAAAAGAGAATTAAAAAATGATAATAAAAATAATTAAATAAATAATAATTATTAAATTAATTAATTAATTAATTAAAGAATTAATTAAATTAAATTAATTAATCTTGATTAGATCAACCTAATTACTAGTTAACTTAATTAACCCCTATTTAGCCTAATCAATCAATGACATGCGGGACCCACACATAGTTGACCCAGTCAACTACATAGTTGACTGCTGACATCAGCATGATGTCATGCTGACGTCATCCTTTACTGTTCTGGATAATGTTGAAAATAATTAATTCCAAAAATTAATAAAACTTTAGAAAATCATTTTAAAATAAACCGTAGCTCGGATCGAAAAACTTTGTACATGAAAGTTGCTCAGAACGACGAGACGAACCCGGATACGCAGCCCGTTCGTCCGCCACACACCCCTAATATATCAAACTCGCAACTTTCCCCCTCCAGCTCCTCTGCCCGAAAACGCGAAACACCGGGGATACTTTCCCGGATGTTTCCCCCCTTCACCGGTATCACCTCATACCGCGTTAGGTCACCTCTAGCACCGCGCATTGCCATGTTATACTTTGATTTCTCTGTTATTTATTGCGTTCCCCCTCCGTTAATTCTTTCCGGTAGACCCCGTGACGATGATGATGCCCCTCTGGTCGACTACGTCACCGACGACCCCTCCTTCTTGTCTGAGCAACCAGGCAAGCCCCCCTTTTTGATCATCAGATATCGCCTACTCTTCTCTCTACTGCTTGCATAAGAGTAGTGTAGCATGTTACTGCTTTCCGTTAATCCTATCCTGATGCATAGCCTGTCATTGTTGCTACAACTATTGATACCTTACCTGCAATCCTAAATGCTTAGTATAGGATGCTAGATTATCATCAGTGGCCCTACACTCTTGTCCGTCTGCCATGCTATACTACTGGGCCGTGATCACCTCGGGAGGTGATCATGGGCATATACTATATACTTTACACTGTTACATTACCTGTGGTACTGTTCGGAGTTGGGGCTGAAGGGGCAGGTGGCTTCATCCCGGTAGAGGTGGGCCTGGGTTCCCGACGGCCCCCGACTGTTACTTTGTGGCGGAGCGACAGGGCCGGTTGAGACCACCTAGGAGAGAGGTGGGCCTGTCCCTGGTCGGCATTCGCGGATACTCAACACGCTTAACGAGATCTTGGTATTTGATCTGAGTCTGGCTACTGGCCTATACGCACTAACCATCTACGCGGGGACAGTTATGGGCACTCGATGTCGTGGTATCAGCCGAAGCCTTCATGACGTCAGCGACTGAGTGGTGCACGCCGGATTGGATCGTAAGCCTGCTCTTGTATTAAGGGGGCTAGTTCTGCTTCCGGCCGCGTACGCAACGTGCAGGTGTGCAATGGGCGATGGGCCCAGACCCCTGCGCCATAGGATTTAGACCGGCGTGCTGACCTCTCTGTTGTGCCTAGGTAGGGCTGCGACGTGTTGATCTTCCGAGGCCGGGCATGACCCAGGAAAGTGTGTCCGGCCAAATGGGATCGAGCGTGTTGGGATATGTGGTGCACCCCTGCAGAGAAGTTAATCTATTCGAATAGCCATGATCTTCGGTAACAGGACGACTTGGAGTTGTACCTTGACCTTATGACAACTAGAACCTGATACTTAATAAAACACACCCTTCCAAGTGCCAGATACAACCGGTGATCGCTCTCTCACAGGGCGACGAGGGGAGGATCATCGGTTAGGATTATGCTATGTGATGATACTTGGAGGACTTCAGTCTACTCTCTTTTACATGCTGCAAGACGGAGGCTGCCAGAAGCGTAGTCTTCGAAAGGACTAGCTATCCCCCCTTATCCCGGCTTTCTGCAGTTCAGTCCACATATAATAGCCTTATTCCAGTTGATACCAATGCATACATATGTAGTGTAGCTCCTTGCTTGCGAGTACTTTGGATGAGTACTCACGGTTGCTTTCTCCCTCTTTTCCCTCTATCCCTTCTACTTGGTTGTCGCAACCAGATGTTGGAGCCCAGGAGCCAGACGCCCCCTTCGACGACGACTACTACTACTCGAGAGGTGCCTACTACTACATGCAGCCCGCTGACGGCGACCAGGAGTAGTTTAGGAGGATCCCAGGCAGGAGGCCTGCGCCTTTTTCGATCTGTATCCCAGTTTGTGCTAGCCTTCTTAAGGTAAACTTGTTTAACTTATGTCTGTATTCAGATATTGTTGCTTCCGCTGACTCGTCTATGATCGAGCTCTTGTATTCGAGCCCTCGAGGCCCCTGGCTTGTAATATGATGATTGTATGACTTATTTTATTTATAGAGTTGTGTTGTGATATCTTTCCGTGATTCCCTGATCTTGATCGTACACGTTTGCGTGTATGATTAGTGTACGATTAAATCGAGGGCGTCACACCCTCCATCCTACTCCCTTACCTTTGTAATTTTTGCTCTTGGATGCATGGTCCTTGGCCTAGGTATACGGTTGGCTACTTGGCTGCTTGTCACCATGTTCCAGGTTACTGTCTAGGAACTAGGCATCCATACACCGCCCGCTTAGTGCCTAGCTATCACTTCTCCAAACCTTGGGAACCAACGGGGAGACAACGGGAAAGTCTCTGAAGACTTTAGTCTTTTCTGGGCAAACAAGAAAAACTACCTACGCTAAACTCAGCATATTTTATCCGAATGAGCTGCTATCACTCAAACCGTATGAAATGAAAAAACTCAATTACTAGATTTACTAAGTTGTAAACTCGTACTAGGTGCACTCACAGGTTATCAGAACAACCAGAGTATAAGGCTGATTATAACTAAGTATAAGGGTGATTAACCCATGTAATCTCCTGCAAGGTGAGCAAACTGTTGGGTACCTACCGGGTACTCTAGTTTCTAGTTTCAATACCTTGGAAAAATATGAACTATAAGTAGTTCCTTGACTTCAACATCGACGCCCTCCACAATTAAAATGTGTATCATCTTTACTTACAACTTATGAGTACATAAAATAGATATCCTTATTTCTCAATGGTATCTTAGGCTCCTTTTAGCCTTCACATGTGTATATTTGTCGAACTAGCAGACTAAACCCCAGAGTTCATTTAGTTCTTGCTTTCAGGTTGGTCTAACAAAAGGCACAAACTTTTAATACAGCTAATTTCCACCAATATTGAGGACCAGACTAAGATCATTCTCACAAGTCTAATTTATGAGCAAAGCACTGAAATTCAATAGTGAACATTTTACTGAGGAAAAAAGAACAAAAAGAGAAGTAAACCTGACAAACTGCTTAAATACTGAAAGCTGACCTCAAATTCATTGATGAGTTCCATATTCAACATATCCATAAATGCAACATGACCTTTTCGCCCACCTACTATCATGTAGCGCCCATTTGGTGTGTATTCTAGAGTATAAGGACCAAGCACTGCATACAAAACAGCTAGTCAGCACCCTCATACAACTCATGGTCATAAACCATAATTAGGGAAACTGACAGTCAGCATTCAGCAAGGTGGCAACATAGAGTATGCCTAATGAAATAACATAAGAGCCTGCAGCAGAGTTCTTTCACTGAATTATTCGATTAGGAAAACTGTTTAGTCGTACAAAGCTGATAGTGTCAATGTTATGTTATGGTTACAAATGTTTTACAGGCTAACTTGCATCTTCCTTTCACGTAAACAGTAAGAAGGGTATATGTAACAACCACATGGTAAGTCTATAAAGGCATACACAATAAGAATCAAGAAATACGATATCGTAAATCTGAGCTGGGCATCATGTGGCTATTTTGGTACTGGATAATGTAGCTAGGGTGGCAGATTCAGATAATAGTGTAACAGATCTACATATTTACCATGTAAGATCATGTCAAATGATTTTCTTGAACTCCAAATGTCCACCTTTGGCAGAATCGACCACTGCTCAAATCTGTATGTCTTTTCGAGACCTTCAGGCTCTAAATAGCCCCCCTCGATAGGCAACAGCCACGGTAAATTGAGTAATAAAAAATCAGCATAGTGCAAATTAATTATCTCATGTTTTTCACAAGTCAGTTCGACTGGATAGTTGTTTAGCATGAAAATCAAGAGGCATGAGGTAGGCAAAGAATTTAGATGGGTGCAGGGTTATATTATGTTCCGACGAGCACCATGGAGTTATGCAAGAGAGTCCATACTCAAAGTGACATATAGCCATATCTATCTATGCCATAATTGTCAAGCAATGTGAATTAAAACGATCCAAAAAGAGTATGTGTACACTCGGTAAATTTTACTCCTTGTCACGGTAGATGCGTCGAAAATCTACTGGCCGGTCTTTCGCCGGCTGGCCATCATCTCTTTAACAGCAACGCCAGATCAATCTATGTTTACATTTAAAATGTGGATTCTATACATATGAGTAGAGCACTTCATCCAAACAGTTCCGCACGACACTGGTGAACAGCTAAAGAAGAGCTATATTCTAGAACATCACATTGCCACAAGTCACTAGTCGAGAATGCCAGATACCCTTTATCATGCATACACCGTTTGGTTAGTGCCCCCGAGATTTCCAGTGAGATAGCAACATATATGTTGTATGAATCAACAAATTCACACACATTCTGCAACAAATACACAAACACAGACCTTTTCAGCCTGCGCGGCAGCTTTGGCGGACACTCCTTTCCAGCGAGCTGCCCTTTCAGTTTCTTGTCGCGCAAATCCTGTTACGAAGAAAACCAAAGATGCCAAATTCACTTGTGAAGTAGCATAGCAGGCAAAGAAACTAGCACCTGAATTTCCAACAACCACACTAGGACAGAAGGAGAGTAGCAATCCTATTCCTACCCCCAGGTTCGCCGCCTTCCCCCGGGAGAATCTGGCCACCTTCATCTCCATCTCGTCCAGAGAGCCTCGGCGGTTTTCCCTCTCTCTGGGGCCTCCTTCCGTGGCGATCCCCATCCTGCTCAACCTGTCACAAACTCACGATGGAAAATGTAAATTTAATAACGAGACGGCCACGCGAGTGAATTTACAGGAAGGAACTCCTGAACAAAAAAAATCGAGTAGTTATCGTGGCATTAGCATGTTGATTAGACGAAGCAGCAGCATTCATCTGCCCTGCAATTGTGGAGGTCAGTGGGGTTTGACTGATCACAAGCTCAGACCTTGGAACCCAAAACCCAGTGGCCGAGGCTCGTGGGCGTGTGGAGTCGGCAGGGACGCAACGACGAGACGATGGGGAACGGGGACGGCGATGGCGACGGCGGCGACCCTCGTGGGTCGTGGGAGACGGGGTTGATCTATGTTTTATTTACGTGTCCTTGACAACAAAGTCTAGATGATGGAGGTGGCGTAGTACGGAATAATTCTCATGGTTTCTTGTCACTGGGTATGTTGATCTTTTGTATGTGCTCCTAGTAGGTGAAGCAACAATTCAACAACCTATCTTACAAACGATGTATCCTCGGTCACAGTACGTTCGACGGTCTTCGCTTCTAAGCCATTGTCATAGATGGCTCATACACGCTCTTTGAAACCTTTGAATTTGGGAATGCACCATGTGCAAGTTCGCTTGTCCGCAGTTTCTTCACTGGATGTTTGAAGAAAAGTCGAGATGCAAGAGACGAGTCTGGAGTCAATGACTACCAAGGACTTTTGATGTAACTTTATTTATGTTTTATCTTGACCTTTTGATTATTTTTTGTCTTTTTTTAATCTAATGTGATTTGTGTAAACTATCAACAAACATGGTTAAATACGACGCTCGTACCCCTTCGCTCCTAGGCAGTGGAACCCTGTCACTAGTGTTTTCCGTGCCTCCCGCCAGCACACCTGAAGGCCATGGATCCATGGTGGATCCTGACTCTTGCCAACGGGAGGCTTTGTTTTTGGAAGTTTTTTTTAATTTTGTTAGGGTTTGTGTCCTACTCAGAGATGTTAGGTAGCGCCGGCTCTTTGAAGATGGAATAATACTCTCCCAGCCCAGCCCTGGTACACCGCTGCTTATAGCATCGTCAGAGGGCGTGTGAAGGTTGGTCTCTGGTGGATCTCATGGGAATCAATCGGCGTTTTGTCTTTGGTGTATTCATGTGAATTTGTCTTCGTTTGTCTGCTTGTGTCTCTACAAATCGGATCCTTCAGATCTACGCTTCTCCTCGTCGATGGCGGTTGTTATTTTGATGCGCTAGTTTATATAGCCTTACCACGACGACTTCTCATCTGTCTACTACAATAAAATTTGCCCCGTTCCAATAAGGGAGGGTGGTGACGGTGGCGCCCCTTCAGTCGCTCGAGTGCTTATAGTCGTCGCTAGATGGTCTACTGATTTTGATGTATTTTTTTTACTTATGTTGTTCTTTGTACTATCTTGACACCTGATGACTAAATAGAAGTTCTTTAAAAAAACACGTTTGGATTTATTTAAAAATCAATTTGGATGTGTAGCCATTCAACTCAATGCAAAATTGTCTCTTTACCAGCCCACCGGGAGGAGCCTTGGCAGGCGAGTGGTCAGTAATGCTAAGATCAGCCTTCCCGCTGGTGTTCCAGTTGCCGCACAGGAAACCGCCCCCAATCCGCCCACCCCGCCCACCACCTGTTCGTCGCTATGCCTCCCCGGCCGCCGCCGTCCCGCCGCCGCCCCCTCCGCCACGGCCGCTCCCCCCGGCTTCCGCGTACGTGCACCTCCCCTTCTGCCGCAAGCGGTGCCACTACTGCGACTTCCCCATCGTGGCGCTCGGCTCCTCCGCGCCCTCCCCCGGCGGCCCGGGCGAGGGCGAGGACCCCCGGATCGCCGACTACGTGCGCCTCCTGCTCCGGGAGGTGGCCGCCACGCGGCCCGTCTCCGACGACGGCGTGCCGCTGCAGACCATCTTCTTCGGCGGCGGCACCCCGTCGCTGGTCCCGCCGAGGCTGGTGGCCGCGGTGCTGGACGCGCTGCGCGGCAGGTTCGGGCTGTCCGCGTGCCCGGAGGTGTCCATCGAGATGGACCCCGGCACGTTCGACGCGGCCAAGCTGCGGGAGCTGGTGGGCGTGGGCGTGAATCGGGTGTCGCTCGGCGTGCAGGCGTTCCAGGAGGAGCTGCTCCGGGCGTGCGGCCGCGCGCACGGCCTGCGGGAGGTGCACGAGGCCGTCGGGATCGTGACCGCCTGCGAGGGGCTCCAGAACTGGAGCATGGACCTCATATCCTCCCTGCCCAACCAGACCCAGGAGATGTGGGAGGAGAGCTTGCGGTGCACCGTCGATGCCCGCCCCACGCATGTCTCCGTCTACGACCTGCAGATCGAGCAGGGCACCAAGTTTGGCCAAATGTGAGTTCATTCTATCCATATCTATGAGCTATGATCCCTATCTTGAAAACATTATCGGTCCTGACAAATATGTGTGTTGTTTGTGGTGGTTCTGTTCTATAGATAATAACGAATTGGAGAAAAACTAACACACTGCAACCATCATCGTCACACAGTTAGCTACAAGTGTTGTTTTGATTTGCACTGGTTTGTGTTTTAGAAGTTCGGTCTTCTCTTATTGGAAAGGGGCTACTTGTATTAATTAGGTTACAGAGCTGAGGTTACGATCCTGCAGTATCATAATCAACAGGCAAGCCGGGACTGCATCTTGTAGAACACCACCACACAACACCTTTCTACAGCATCGAGCTAAACCATGCGCTACCCTGTTATCCTGCTTTTAGATTTTGAGTATTCTGTGACTCGGGAATTCAGGCAACAATTGACAAATCTCCTGAATGCCACCACTAATTGTGGACCAGCACAACATATGAGGATCGATGGCATTAGCCACCGTCAGGCTGTTGCTGTCAATCAACATCGGCCTGATTAGTGTAGATCAGCGCCTTTTGGACACCTTCTAGACATGCGATGCAATGGTTTCTGCTTCTCAGCATTAAGGCATCGTGGCACCATGTCCTAGGCGGACAGAATTACTTTTTCCTCTTTGATTCTGATCACTGCCGTCCAAGTTGCAGTATTAGTTTGGCGGTAAAACTGGTGTCCACGTAATGACATAAACCATCTGACATCAGGTGGCATACAACTTATCTAGTAAGGAGTTGTCTCCTTGCTAGCTTGTCCCTGGATTACACTCTTGCGGTCTTGCCCTTTTCATCGTATTCATTTATATCATGTTTGATATCTTGCAAAGTGTTCCTATAGTTCAGTGAGAACTGAACCGAAGCTCTGACTATTGCCTCACTGTTTGCGAAGATTATATCACTCCAGAGAAAGAAGTTCAGTCTTCTTATTGAACTCATGATGCTGATAGTTGCATGTTAAAAGGCTTAACTGGATTTGTTTTGGGGTGTATTACTCAACCAATTGCATTATACTACGACCTTATAAAGCCATGTTGTTCTCTAGCCTGCCATCCTATATCCAAGTTTCTAACAATTTGGTCACATATTAATTTTCAGTCACATTTTTGTATGAAAGATGAAATGAGCTCATCCTTAAATATGTGTCAGATTGATGCCGATCTCATCCTTTTCATATTAAATGTTGCAGCTATACGCCTGGTGTATTTCCTCTCCCAAATGAGACAGACTCTGCAAACTTCTACAAGATCGCTTCAAAACAGCTTTCTGAAGCAGGATATCAACACTACGAGATCAGTAGCTACTGCAAGCCTGGTTACGAGTGCAAGCACAACGTAACATACTGGCAAAACAGGCCGTTCTATGCGTTTGGTCTGGGATCGGCAAGCTACATCAACGGTGTCAGGTTCTCTAGGCCCAGAGGAATGAAGAACTACGCAGATTGGGTTCAGAAGCTGGAAGACGGGACCTGGTGCCACGAGCCTAGTGTCTCCGAGACGAAGGATATGGCGATGGACTCGGTGATGCTATCACTGAGAACAGCTCGCGGGCTGGATCTGCACAGTTTCAGTAAATCTTTTGGCGAGGGTCTGACACGGTCATTGTGCGAGACGTTTAGGCCTTTTGTTGAGAGTGGGTTGGTGATCGCCATGGACAAGGAGCGAGTGGCCCTGCAGTTCAATGAGTTTGAGTCAGATTTGGAGGGTGAGATGAGTGGGAGCAGGGTGGCCTTCCTCCGCCTGAGTGACCCGGATGGATTTCTGCTGTCCAACGAGTTGATCTCGCTTGCCTTTGGGACTATTTCGCCATGACAAGAGTAGCTGGCTTTTCGCATTGATAATTCCACATTCTTATTTGTCAGATTTTATCTGACAAAATTGACACTTACTGATATACTAGACATTAGCTGATCACTGGGATCCATAGCAATTTTTGTTTTACAAAATTGTTCAATTGTTCAGCTGGCACCAATCGTGTGTTTACCAGACCCCTAGCCGGTGCTTTCTGAATTTGAATTTAACGGGGCGCCTTCTACCTGTCAGTTGAGTTCGCACCTCCTGAGATGGTAATGTAGTGTAGTACATCCTGGCGAGGATTATGTTTTGGCAAGGCTTGGTTATTGATAATGTGCACATGAATCGTTTAGTGGTCACGGGGTCTGAACACTGAACTTGAACTGCTGGTCCTGAAGAGAATCCTTGTGGAGGGCAAACAGAAAGGATCGTCTTCAAGATGGAGGGCCTCAGCACCAACTGTTGTGTACGCTGTGCCTTCAGGAGCCTGAAACGATGAATCATCTTGTAATGCAGTGCCCATTCTCCAGGACTGTCTGGTCATTGGTGACCGTAGCTCTGAATATTGCCATCCCGTGCCTTCTTTAGCAAAATTCAGTTCTCGTGTGTCGGCGGGAGGAGGTGCTCGCCAATTATCCGAGGGCAAACACAAAGGAAGCCGGCGCGATAATCACTCCGGTGATATTCTCCATCTGGAAAGAGAGGAATCGGCGAACTTCTGACAACATCTCAACCTCGGACAGCGAGGTGGCAAACAAAATCCTTGCGGAGTGACCATTCCTAAAACAAATCCTTGTGGAGTGGAGGCTATGGAAACTAGCTTGGCATACGAAGAGGAGCGGTGCGAGAACAAGAGCGAAATCCCTATAGGCTTGGGGTGGATGTGGATTGCTAGAGCCTTTCTTCTTTAGCATCATGTAGCTAAAACTCTTTCAATCTTAATGAATCCACACGCAAAGCTCTTGCGTGTTCCGGAAAAAAGAACTTGAATTGCTGCAGTCAGGTGCCGAGAGTTTCATGTAAAGAAAAAGGTACCGAGTTTCCTTCACAGAGATGGAGAAACTTAGGCCGATCGAGTTTCAGTTCATATAGACAAAAAATTTAGCAGTCTCATTCGGAACTTGATTAGCTCTCCTATTACAGTAAATGTGGCCTCGGAGAAACTTAGATTACAGAAACTATCACGCTCTGTGGTCATCTGCGGATGCCCGTTATAGTCCACTACGATTAGCGCGAGGCAATGTGACAGCCCACACAAACCCCAATTCCTACCAGCGTCTAAGTGGAGGAGTGGGTTGTGGTGCATACGCCAAAGCTCTGCTTGTTCTCTTTGGTGGCATCATGCCGGCGGGAGATATGATCTCCGGTACCCGAGCATCCCTGCCAACCACTGTGAATACCACACCCACAACCGGCTCCGGACCTTTGGTGAGAGGTTTGGTGCAGGTGAGCAAGGTCATGTAGCTCCCCTCATGAGTGTGGGCATGTTTGGCCACATTCAATCTGAATTTTGCTTTGCAGAAAACAGTGACTAGTCACTTTTTTTACGACAAAGGTTCATGAGTAATTACATTGCAAAAAGCACCGGTCGTCCACTTAGCGCGTTTGATGCTGAAACTAGTAGGGTCCCTACTCGTCAGAGATTGATACGACAAAAAATGTCAGCCGACATGTTTACTGGTCTCATTCTTTCTCCAATCCTCATCCTGCACATCTTTGATTTCATCACAAGAGTTCTTCTTCTACCGCACCAGTTATCGTAGAATGGAAAAATGCAACAAACGAACCAATGGAGAAGTTTCAAATCACTGACACCGCCCTCTTCTTCCTTATCACGGGATCTCTTTCGCTAACAGGTATCGGTCTCCTTTCTGCATTCCCACAACTCCGTGGTGCTCCTATGCAGTTGGAAATGTTGTCCTCTTAGAGTCACGAGTCCTATAGCCTACATTTCTCTTAGTTGTTGATTCGCCGTCCACCATCTTTGTAGGAGCAATTTGATAAAATAGCACGCTTTTCCTTGTATTTTGACCCAATGCTTCATCTTCCTTTTTATTAGATAAAATGTCACACTTTTGATTCACTGCTAGATAAAATGGCACACACTGATTTTTTAGCTTATTTTGTCCAGTCTCGCATGTTAGAATTCATAGGACAATTTTGCCCCTCCGTCGTTTTGACTTACTGGTTGGATCGAACCTCACTAGGGCCTTCCATCGTTTCTGCCAGCGATATGTTTCTATCGAAACAGAGGCAGACAAGATGAGGTAGAGAAGAGGAACTGCTGCCTCGCCCGCTTCCTCCCACACGCGTCGCCAATTCCACTGCCATCGCCTGGTCGTGCCTCTGTCTCGACGTGTTGTCCTCATCTCCCGACGCATCGTCCCGCTTCATCTCTTCTCCTAACGCTCCACCAATTCCATCGCATCCTCACCCGTCCATGGCTCATCAAGCGAGCAGAACAAAGCACAACTACAGCAGCAACCTGTACATGGACGCGTCGCTCCAGCCGTCCAGCGCGGCCAGCAGCGACCTATACATGGACGCGCTGCTATGGTGTGACAGCTGGGGCGATCAGAGGGTGCCGCAGCGGCGTTGAGCGGAGGTCCGAGCGGCTAGTGTCTGACTACTATGGTGCGTGAAGGGGCGACGCCTTTTACTTTCTAGCTGGCGGTGAAGTGGCTAGAGTGCGGTGAGACGGGGCAGAGGGCTGGGGAGTGGTGAGGAGCCACACTTAGATGCGACGACGGTGGGATGGGCGGTGCACCGGGAGGAGGCACGGTGAGGGGAGCGAGGTGGCGGCGTTGTTCTGTCTCAGAGGTCCTGGTCACTGTCTCGTCTGCCGCTATTCTGATCGAACCAACCAAGTCAAAACAGCCAAGGGACAAAATTGTCCTAAAAATTCTTACTTGTGGGCCCAGACCTAGACCTAAAAATTGAGATAAAAAGTCAGATAAAAAGTCAGTGTGTACCATTTTATCTAACAAGAAGAAGGATATGCCACTGAGTCAAAGAAAAGGAAAAGTGTGTTACTTTAGCAATTTCATATCTCTTTCTAGAAGCCGTAATTTCTCTTTCGTCGACGACCAACACCATGTACTCCGCCACTGCCAACGACAACGTGCGTCACGGTTGAGAATCAAAAGTCCTCACCTATTTATATCGAACTTTTATATTTGTTTCGCACTTTCTTTTCACCAATTAGCAACAATTTTTCTTTGTTTGCTCCTCCTTTAATTATTTTAGAATACGTCACCTATTTATTCTCATAAGTTTCACTATTGATATGTTTGCCCGGCTTAAGTTCAGAAATTTTGTCTGATATTCATTGCATCTGAATTGAATACAAACAAGTTACGAAAATGATATACTGGAACATTTTACGAGTGCTCCTAATTTTATTTTAAGCTTAGAAGATGTATATTCTTACTAGAGGGAGCAGCTTCTTTCGGCATTAGCACAATTGTTAGTATATGATACTACATCTATAATTAAATATAAGATGTTTTTGCGGTTCAATTGAACTAAAAAATGTCTTATATTTAGTTATAGAGATAGTATTAACAATGTTTTTCAAACTGTGTCTAGCAAATCCACCTACCGGTTGTGTTGATAATATTGAACTATAGGGTTCCTTCTATTTTAACGCAAATATAATTTTGCTAATATATAAATTTATGTGTTTATAGGAATTATGTGAGATGTTGAAAACATAGTTTATGAGATTACAATAATTGAACTAAATTAAAATCTCTCCTAATCCAAGCAAATTAAAAGAGATGGAATCACATTCCTCAAAAATAATTTATGCCACTTTGACATGTATTATAGCGTGTATATATTGTTTTTAGTATATTTATATATTTTCCTGGAAGGTACTAGAGCATAGCTCTATTTGATATCGTGATATTAAGTTTATAGGGGGTATGGTCAAACTTGGTGTATAAAAAGATAATTTTATGGGCAGCACTAGGCGCCGGTTGAACGGTGAAAGCCTCGACCAGTCACCTTTCCAGCCGTCTGATTGTAGCGTGCAAAGCCGTCTGATTACACCAAGCACGATGACAATGCCAAGGTTGAGATCCATACTGAGGACTTCCAAGAACCAGATATAGGCATTTTAGAGTGTCAAAATATATTGTTTAAAGTGCTCAAATTAAAGATCCAACACTAAGGTGCATCGACATCATTCATGCAAATTCAGCGAGCCCAAGAATTTCAAACTTGGAATTCATATGAAGAAACAGCGATCGTTTTACTATAAAAAAGGTCCGGAGCAAAAGATGACGCTTGGTACGACCGCGCACGGTCGTATTGGCGGTCCTACCAGGCCCAGAAAGCTGCAAAGTCACCCAGATCAGACGCGATTCTTGGTGGAGTTCGTCCCCTTTTGTTTCCGCAACTTCCTTGTCCACCAAGTGAGGTATTGAGATTGGATTTGGCTCATCTACAAACCTTGGATCAAATTGGAGGAGCTGTATCAACGGAGGGACACGAGGAGGCCTCCTATATATACACCTCCAACCGTAGCCGCAGGCATATACACAACCTCCATCTCCATTGCCGCTCCAAGATCACATCCATAGAAGAAGGGACAAGACAAGAACAAGGAAATGGAGGCTCCGCCACCGCGCCGCAGCGGCCTTTGGGCCTGTGCCATCTCCATTGATGTAACCTCCATCGACACTGCCTTGGCTTCCCCTTCACCGACTTGGTGTCAGCTTGTATCATGCATCTCCCTTCTATGTTTATCCCTTTCATGTCCGAGTAGCTACATTAGTTCTTGAGGATATGGTTGAACCCTTGCATGATTTGAACTAATGTTTATGAGCGATCCAGTCATCCTCTTTTGAAGTGTTGCGTTGATTTTCTCATGGTGTTGTGAAGGTTGTGAAGGAAATATGCCCTAGAGGCAATAATAAAGTTATTATTTATTTCCTTATATCATGATAAATGTTTATTATTCATGCTAGAATTGTATTAACCGGAAACATAATACTTGTGTGAATACATAGACAAACTAAACGTCACTAGTATGCCTCTACTTGACTAGCTCGTTAATCGAAGATGGTTATGTTTCCTAACCATAGACATGTGTTGTCATTTGATTAACGGGATCACATCATTAGGAGAATGATGTGATTGACATGACCCATTCCATTAGCTTAGCACCCGATCGTTTAGTATGTTGCTATTGCTTTCTTCATGACTTATACATGTTCTTGTGACTATGAGATTATGCAACTCCCGTTTGCCGGAGGAACACTTTGTGTGCTACCAAATGTCACAACGTAACTGGGTGATTATAAAGGTGTTCTACATGTGTCTCCAAAGGTACATGTTGGGTTGGCGTATTTCGAGATTAGGATTTGTCACTCCGATTGTCGGAGAGGTATCTCTGGGCCCTCTCGGTAATGCACATCACTTAAGCCTTGCAAGCAATGCAACTAATGAGTTAGTTGCGAGATGATGTATTACGGAACGAGTAAAGAGACTTGCCGATAACGAGATTGAACTAGGTATTGAGATATCGACGATCGAATCTCGGGCAAGTAACATACCGATGACAAAGGGAACAACGTATGTTGTTGTGCGGTCTGACCGATAAAGATCTTCGTAGAATATGTAGGAGCCAATATGAGCATCCAGGTTCTGCTATTGGTTATTGACCGGAGACGTGTCTCGGTCATGTCTACATTGTTCTCGAACCCGTAGGATCCGCACGCTTAACGTTACGATGACAGTTTCATTATGAGTTTATATATTTTGATGTACCGAAGGTTGTTCGGAGTCCCGGATATGATCACGGACATGACGAGGAGTCTCGAAATGGTCGAGACATAAAGATCGATATATTGGACGGCTATATTCGGACACCGGAAGTGTTTCGGGTGATTTCGGAGAAAACCGGAGTGCCGGAAGGGTTACCGGAACCCTTCGGCGAAGTATTGGGCCTTAGTGGGCCTGAGGGGAGAGAGAGGGCAGCAGCCCAGGAGGTGGCGCGCCCCCTCCCATGAGGAGTCTGAATTGGACTAGGGGAGGGGGGCGCGGCCCCTCTTTCCCTCTCCCTCTCCCTCTCTTTCCTTCCCCCTTCTCTCTTCCTAGTTGGACTAGGAAAGGGGAGTCCTACTCCTACTAGGAGGAGGACTCCCCCCTCCTTGGCGCGCCCAAAGGGCCGGCCGGCCTCCCCCCTTGCTCCTTTATATACGGGGGCAGGGGGGCACCTCTAGACACACAAGTTGATATTCGTGATCGTTCTCTTAGCCGTGTGTGGTGCCCCCTCCACCATAATCCTTGATAATATTGTAGCGGTGCTTAGGCGAAGCCCTGCGATGGTAGAACATCAAGATCGTCACCACGCCGTCGTGCTGACGGAACTCTTCCCCGACACTTTGCTGGATCGGAGTCCGGGGATCGTCATCGAGCTGAACGTGTGCTAGAACTCGGAGGTGCCGTGCGTTCGGTACTTGGATCGGTCGGATCATGAAGACGTACGACTACATCAACCGCGTTGTGCTAACGCTTCCGCTTCCGGTCTACGAGGGTACGTAGACAACACTCTCCCCTCTCGTTGCTTCGCATCACCATGATCTTGCGTGTGCGTAGGATTTTTTTTTTGAAATTACTACGTTCCCCAACAGTGGCATCCGAGCCTAGGTTTTATGTGTTGATGTTATATGCACAAGTAGAACACAAGTGAGTTGTGGGCGATATAAGTCATACTGCTTACCAGCATGTCATACTTTGATTCGGCGGTATTGTTGGATGAATCGGCCCGGACCGACATTACGCGTATGCTTACGCGAGACTGGTTCTACCGACGTGCTTTGCACACAGGTGGCTGGCGGGTGTCAGTTTCTCCAACTTTAGTTGAACTGAGTGTGGCTACGCCCGGTACTTGTGAAGGTTAAAACAGCACCAACTTGACAAACTATCATTGTGGTTTTGATGCGTAGGTAAGATTGGTTCTTGCTTAAGCTCGTAGCAGCCACGTAAAACTTGCAATAAACAAAGTAGAGGACGTCTAACTTGTTTTTGCAGGGCATGTTGTGATGTGATATGGTCAAGACATGATGCTAAATTTTATTGTATGAGATGATCATGTTTTGTAACCAAGTTATCGGCAACTAGCAGGAGCCATATGGTTGTCGCTTTATCGTATGCAATGCAATCGCCCTGTAATGCTTTACTTTATCACTAAGCGGTAGCGATAGTCGTAGAAGCATAAGATTGGCGAGACGACTATGATGCTACGATGGAGATCAAGGTGTCGCGCCGGTGACGATGGTGATCATGACGATGCTTCGGAGATGGAGATCACAAGCACAAGATGATGATGGCCATATCATATCACTTATATTGATTGCATGTGATGTTTATCTTTTACGCATCTTATCTTGCTTTGATTGACGGTAGCATTATAAGATGATCTCTCACTAAATTTCAAGATAAAAGTGTTCTCCCTGAGTATGCACCGTTGCCAAAGTTCGTCGTGCCCAGACACCACGTGATGATCGGGTGTGATAAGCTCTACGTTCATCTACAACGGGTGCAAGCCAGTTTTGCACACGCAGGATACACAGGTTAAACTTGACGAGCCTAGCATATGCAGATATGGCCTCGGAACACTGAGACCGAAAGGTCGAGCGTGAATCATATAGTAGATATGATCAACATAGTGATGTTCACCATTGAAAACTACTCCATTTCACGTGATGATCGGTTATGATTTAGTTGATTTGGATCACGCGATCACTTAGAAGATTAGAGGGATGTCTTTCTAAGTGGGAGTTCTTAAGTAATATGATTAATTGAACTTCAATTTATCATGAACTTAGTCCTGGTAGTATTAGCATATCTATGTTGTAGATCAATAGCTCGCGTTTAGCTCCCCTGTTTTATTTTTGATATGTTCCTAGAGAAAACTAAGTTGAAAGATGTTAGTAGCAATGATGCGGATTGGATCCGTGATCTGAGGTTTATCCTCATTGCTGCACAGAAGAATTATGTCCTTAATGCACCGCTAGGTGACAGACCTATTGCAGGAGCAGATGCAAACATCATGAACATTTGGCTAGCTCAATATGATGACTACTTGATAGTTTAGTGCACCATGCTTAACAGCTTAGAATCGGGACTTCAAAGACGTTTTGGACGTCATGGATCATATGGATGTTCCAGGAGTTGAAGTTAATATTTCAATCAAATACCCGAGTTGAGAGATATGAAGTCTCCAACAAGTTCTATAGCTAACAGATGGAGGAGAATAGCTCAAGCAGTGAGCATGTGTTCAGATTGTCTGGGTACTACAATCGCTTGAATCAAGTGGGAGTTAACCTTCCAGATAAAATAGTGATTGACAGAATTCTCTAGTCACCATCACCAAGTTAGTAGAACTTCGTGATGAACTATAGTATGCAAGGGATGATGAAAATGATTCTCGAGCTTTTCATGATGATGAAATCGATGAAGATAGAAATCAAGACAGAGCATCAAGTGTTGATGATTAACAAGACCACTAGTTTCAAGAAAAGGGCAAAGGGAAAGAAAGGGAACTTCAAGAAGAACGGCAAGCAAGTTGCTGCTCAAGTGAAGAAGCCCAAGTCTGGTCCTAAGCCTGAGACTAAGTGCTTCTACTGCAAAGGGACTGGTCACTGGAAGCGGAACTGCCCCAAGTATTTGGCGGATAAGAAAGATGGCAAAGTGAACAAATGTATATTTGATATACAGATTATTGATGTGTATTTTACTAGTGTTCGTAGCAACCCCTCGGTATTTCATACTGGTTCAGTTGCTAAGAGTAGTAACTCAAAACGGGAGTTGCAGAATGAATAGAGACTAGTTAAGGGTGAAGTGACGATGTGTGTTGGAAGTGGTTCCAAGATTGATATGATCATCATCGCACACTCCCTATACTAAGTGTCATTTGGTGTTTGCGTTGAGCATGAATATTATTTGATCATGTTTATTGCAAAACGGTTATTTATTTAAATTAGAAAATAATTGTTGTTCTGTTTACATGAATAAAACCTTCTATGGTCATACACCCAATGAAAATGGTTCGTTGGATCTCGATCGTAGTGATACATATATTCATAATATTGAAGCCAAAAGATGCAAAGTTAATAATGATAGTGCAACTTATTTGTGGCACTGCCATTTAGGTCATATTGGTGTAAAGCGCATGAAGAAACTCCATGCTGATGGGCTTTTGGAATCACTTGATTATGAATCATTTTGATGCTTGCGAATCATGCCTCATGGGCAAGATGACTAAGACTTTGTTCTCCGGAACAATGGAGCGAGCAACTGACATATTGGAAATAATACATACTGATGTATGCAGTCCGATAAGTGTTGAGGCTCGCAGCGGGTATCGTTATTTTCTGACCTTCACATATGATTTGAGCAGATATAGGTATATCTACTTGATGAAACAAAAGTCTGAAATATTTGAAAAGTTCATATAATTTCAGAGTGAAGTGGAAAATCATCGTAACAAGAAAATAAAGTTTCTACGATCTGATCGTGGAGGAGAATATTTGAGTTACGAGTTTGGCCTTCAGTTAAAACAATGTGAAATAGTTTCACTACTCACGCCACCTGAACACCACAGTGTAATGGTGTATCCGAGCGTCGTAACCGTACTTTATTAGATATGGTGCGATCTATGATGTCTCTTACCGATTTACCACTATCATTTTGGGGTTATGCATTAGAGACAGCTGCATTCACGTTAAATAGGGCACCATCTAAATCCGTTGAGACAACACATTATGAACTATGGTTTGGCAAGCAACCAAATTTGTCGTTTCTTAAAGTTTGGAGTTGCGATGTTTATGTGAAAAAGTTTTATCTTGATAAGCTTAAATCAAAGTCAGAGAAATGCGTCTTCGTAGGATACCCAAAAGTAACTGTTGGGTACACCTTCTATCACAGATCCGAAAGTAAGATATTCATTGCTGAGAATGGATCCTTTCTAGAGAAGGAGTTTCTCTCGAAAGAAGTGAGTGGGAGGAAAGTAGAACTTGATGAGGTAACTGTACCTGCTCCCTTATTGGAAAGTAGTTCATCACAGAAATATGTTCCTGTGACTACTACACCAATTAGTGAGGAAACTAATGATGATGATCATGTAACTTCAGATCAAGTTGCTACCGAACCTCATAGGTAAACCAGAGTGAGATCCGCAGCAGAGTGGTACGGTAATCCTGTTCTGGAGGTCATGTTACTTGACCATGACGAGCCTAAGAACTATGAGGAAGCGATGATGAGCCTAGATTCCGTGAAATGGCTTGAGGCCATGAAATCTGAGATGAGATCCATGTATGAAAACAAAGTATGGACTTTGATTGACTTGCCCATTGATCGGCGAGCCATTGAGATTAAATGGATCTTCAAGAGGAAGACAGACGCTGATAGTAGTGTTACTATCTACAAAGCTAGAATTGTCGCAAAAAGGTTTTCGACAAGTTCAAGGTATTGACTACGATGAGAGTTTCTCACTCGTATCTATGCTTAAGTCTGTCCGAATCATGTTAGCAATTGCCGCATTTTATGAAATCTGGCAAATGGATAAGCAAAACTGCATTCTTTAATGGATTTATTAAAAAAGAGTTGTATACGATGCAACCAGAAGGTTTTGTCAACCCTAAAGGTACTAACAAAATATGCAAGCTCCAGCGATCCATCTATGGACTGGTGCAAGCATCTCGGAGTTGGAATATATGCTTTGATAAGTTGATCAAAGCATATAGTTTTATACAGACTTGCGGTGAAGCCTGTATTTACAAGAAAGTGAGTGGGAGCATTACAACATTTTTGATAAGTATATGTGAATGACATATTGTTGATTGGAGATAATGTAGAATTATTCTGCAAAGCATAAAAGAATGTTTGAAAAGAGTTTTTCAAAGAAAGACCTCGGTGAAGCTGCTTACATATTGAGCATCAAGATCTATAAAGATAGATCAAGACGCTTGATAAGTTTTTTCAATGAGTATATACCTTGACAAGATTTTGAAGTAGTTCAAAATGGAACAGTCAAAAAGGAGTTCTTGCCTGTGTTACAAGGTGTGAAGTTGAGTAAGACTCAAAACCCGACCACGACAGAAGATAGAGAGAGAATGAAAGTCATTCCCTATGCCTCAACCATAGGTTCTATAAAGTATGCCATGCTATGTACCAGACCTATTGTATACCCTGCCCTGAATTTGGCAAGGGAGTACAATAGTGATCTAGGAGTAGATCACCGGCCATTGGTCAAAATTATCCTTAGTGGAATAAGGATATGTTTCTCGATTATGGAGGTGATAAAAGGTTCGTCGTAAAGGGTTACGTCGATGCAAGTTTTGACACTGATCCAGATGACTCTAAGTCTCAATCTGGATACATATTGAAAGTGGGAGCAATTAGCTAGAGTAGCTCCGTGCAGAGCATTGTTGACATAGAAATTTGCAAATACGTACGGATCTGAATGTGGCAGACCCGTTGACTAAACTTCTCTCACAAGCAAAACATGATCACACCTTAGTACTCTTTGGGTGTTAATCACATAGCGATGTGAACTAGATTATTGACTCTAGTAAACCTTTTGGGTGTTGGTCACATGTCGATGTGAACTGTGGGTGTTAATCACATGGTGAGATGTGAATTATTGGTATTAAATCGCATGGCGATGTGAACTATATTATTGACTCTAGTGCAAGTGAGAGACTGAAGGAAATATGCCCTAGAGGCAATAATAAAGTTATTATTTATTTCCTTATATCATGATAAATTTTTATTATTCATGCTAGAATTGTATTAACCGGAAACATAATACTTGTGTGAATACATAGACAAACTAAACGTCACTAGTATGCCTCTACTTGACTAGCTCGTTAATTGAAGATGGTTATGTTTCCTAACCATAGACATGTGTTGTCATTTGATTAACGGGATCACATCATTAGGAGAATGATGTGATTGACATGACCCATTCCATTAGCTTAGCACCCGATCGTTTAGTATGTTGCTATTGCTTTCTTCATGACTTATACATGTTCCTGTGACTATGAGATTATGCAACTCCCGTTTGCCGGAGGAACACTTTGTGTGCTACCAAACGTCACAACGTAACTGGGTGATTATAAAGATGCTCTACAGGTGTCTCCAAAGGTACATGTTGGGTTGGGTATTTCGAGATTAGGATTTGTCACTCCAATTGTCGGAGAGGTATCTCTGGGCCCTCTCGGTAATGCACATCACTTAAGCCTTGCAAGCAATGCAAATAATGAGTTAGTTGCGAGATGATGTATTACGGAACGAGTAAAGAGACTTGCCAATAACGAGATTAAACTAGGTATTGAGATACCGACGATTGAATCTCGGGCAAGTAACATACCGATGACAAAGGGAACAACGTATGTTGTTGTGCAGTCTGACCGATAAAGATCTTCGTAGAATATGTAGGAGCCAATATGAGCATCCAAGTTCTGCTATTGGTTATTGACAGGAGACGTGTCTCGGTCATGTCTACATTGTTCTCGAACCCGTAGGGTCCGCACGCTTAACGTTACGATGACAGTTTCATTATGAGTTTATATATTTTGATGTATCGAAGGTTGTTCGGAGTCCCGGATGTGATCACAGACTTGATGAGGAGTCTCGAAATGGTCGAGACATAAAGATCGATATATTGGACGGCTATATTCGGACACCGGAAGTGTTTCGGGTGATTTCGGAGAAAACCGGAGTGCCGGAAGAGGGTTACCGGAACCCTCCGGGGAAGTATTGGGCCTTAGTGGGCCTGAGGGGAGAGAGAGGGAAGCAGCCCAGGAGGTGGCGCGCCCCGTCCCATGATGAGTCCGAATTGGACTAGGGGAGGGGGGCGCAGCCCCTCTTTCCCTCTCCCCTCCCTCTCTTTCCTTCCCCCTTCTCTCTTCCTAGTTGGACTAGGAAAGGGGAGTCCTACTCCTACTAGGAGGAGGACTCCCCCCTCCTTGGCGCGTCCCAAGGGCCGGCCGGCCTCCCCCTTGCTCCTTTATATACGGGGGCAGGGGGGCACCTCTAGACACCCAAGTTGATCTTCGTGATCGTTCTCTTAGCCGTGTGCGGTGCCCCCTCCATCATAATCCTCGATAATATTGTAGCGGTGCTTAGGCGAAGCCCTGCGACGGTAGAACATCAAGATCGTCACCACGCCGTCGTGCTGACGGAACTCTTCCCCGACACTTTGCTGGATCGGAGTCCGGGGATCGTCATCGAGCTGAACGTGTGCTAGAACTCGGAGGTACCGTAGTTTCGGTGCTTGATCGGTCGGGCCGTGAAGACGTATGACTACATCAACCGCGTTGTGCTAACGCTTCCGCTTCCGGTCTACGAGGGTACGTAGACAACACTCTCCCCTCTCGTTGCTATGTATCACCATGATCTTGCGTGTGCGTAGGATTTTTTTTGAAATTACTACGTTCCCCAACAGGTTGATCACTCAACATTAGTCTTTTCTGGATTTGAGGGAATTGCTATTGGTGTGAGGTTGGTTTTTGGAGGTTTGTGGTGACGATACTTATGTCCCCCATTCCTTGATCATTGCAATAGAGAGTAACAGAGATCCTAAAGCTTTATGCCGTGTTCAAGCGAAAACCCTTAATCACTGTTGCGAAAACCGGCATGGGGAAATAACGGTGGTAACACGCGTGATACGTGGTTGCTAAATGTATACACATATTTTTACTTGGCTCCATCCACACATAATCTTATTCAAGTGGATTAGTAATACGAATCTAGAACTATACTTTCACATATGTTGTGCATATCATACTTGTGGTGATGACGCTGAAACCCTCGAGAACGCTTTACTATTCAAACAGCATTCCACTTAGTTTAGTCTCTTTTTTATTTTCTGTTCGTAGCTTACATAAACTGCTCTTTATTTGTTTTCCCTGGCAACCGATTAAAGTAGACTATTTTGAATGCATATGAAACTAAGCAAGGAGTATTTGCTCTTCGAAAGCAGGATATCAACACTACAAGATCATTAGCTACTGCAAACCTGGTTACGAGTGCAAGCACAATGTAACATACCGTTACCGGCAAAACCGGCCATTCTATGCGTTTGGTCCCGCACAAGCTTCAAGTAAATCTGTTTCAGCAATCACCCATGACAGCCGACCGGGTAAGCTTCAGTCGCCTGAAAACGAATTGAAATACAGTGCTGTGTCTGGAGCCGTACCCTGTGCTCGCGGTGGAACACAAAGACGTTGGTCGTCGTGTCCCACGGTAGGGACTTGCTCAACACCGTCTGCGACGACATCATACATTTGCACGACGAGAACCTCCACCTCTACTGTGGCAACCTCCATGATTTTGAGAGCGGGTACAAGCAAAGGAGGAAGGAGGTGCACAAGAAGGCCGAGGTGCACGAGTAGCGGATACAAGCAGAGAGGAAAACCTGGAGCAAGGCTGCTTGGGAGAAGGTGAAAGGTCAAGCGCCGTCGAAGGCCAACAAAGAAGCTGCCAAAGAGCGGGGCACGACTCCTCCAGATCGACGTCGGGTTCAGCTACGCGGACTCCAACGCATCAACATGGGAACACGCGTTGCCATCATCGGGCCCAACGGAACAAGGAGGAAGCTGAGAGTATGGATGACAGTATAGCTAGTTGATCTATATAAAGTTGCCATGTCTAGCCAATTGATTTATATAAAGTTGCCATGTCATCTATAGTCATTCACTATAGTAATTCGAATAGTAAGGTTGGCTATAAAGTTGACTATTACAAGTGAAATCTCTCTAATTTATAAAAATACAATCAATATGATTATAAAAGGTTGTATGAACTACAAAAATGAAAAATGCCATGCTAAAAAACTTTAAAACTGCCATCCTCAGGATAAAAATGTCATGAATAAAAAAGAGCACACTCTCTTAATTTTTGGTTTATTAAGACTCAAAGCTGAAACAAACAAGGCCTAAGAGTGGCACGCTGCAATATCACTCACGTGTCCAGACATCTCATTGATGGTCAAGAAGATATTTTTTAATAATTTAAAGAAAACATTAAGTCACCATTTAGTGGTTCCCTCTTTTCGAGAAAAATGGCTTACACTTATCTAACAACTTGGATCTAGATTTGTGTTAAAAAAACTTGGATCTAGATTCAGGCTCAAAAAGAAAAGAAAAAACTTGGATCCAGATTAACGTGGACATCCTATTTTGTAGACCACCGACTACAAACACTGAAGCGAGCCGATTTTATTTTCCTTTGCACACAAGATCGTCCCTATTAGTTTGATTCAGATCTAAGCCCAGGGCACCTCTAACATATCCCCAATAGAGTGTTAGAGGAGGATAAGTCTATCTTTACTTCTCTATAACCAGGAACTAACCGAAACCCTCAAAAATTCTTAGTAGATTGACCGCTCGCAGCAGCCAATGCTCTTAAATATACTCGACCGACCGTTGCGGAGTAAAAGTTCTCCACCCTCATTTTGCCTCCTCTTTCAGCCCGCCGTTTCCCTCTTGGTTGTCATGGGCCTCGGTCGCGACTACGATGGTCGAATGTGTTCAAGGTGGAGAAGAAGGGGTGGCCCGAGAAGTGCTACAAGCCACCAGACGAGGAGGAGGTGTCGTCATGGACGTCTTCTTCTTCTTCCTCATCATCTCAGTGAGGGCCTTCCCGTCCTCCGTCGCCTTCCTCACCCGCTTGCCGCCGGCCGGACAAAACAGAGGGCGAGCGGTCGTCATGTGGCTGTCGTGGCCTTGTCACCGATCTAAGACACCTTTTCATCCTGAGACGCTTCGTTTGTGTGGCTCGTGGCGCGTGGGTCGATTCCGGTAGGGTAACAGAGGTGTCCTGTAGCTCCATTCCCGTATGGATCGGGGCCTTCTGTGGTAGCAGCGAATTGGACGGCGGTGGCGGGAAGATGAGGTGGCCACGGGAGGGAGTTAGGAGAGGGGAGAAAATTTTATAAGAAGTTCGACTATTAGCTTAATAATGAGGAAGAGAAGCCTTTTTTTGCGTAACACCTCAAAATTTTGAGCCAAACAAGGATCAGCGAGGCGCGGTTAACTCCTAAAAAAACTTCGAGAAGTTGACCGATTATAAGAGATCGGTTAGAGATGCTCTTAGCACCGTCAATCCCCCTAGTTCAACGAAAAGAAGAATGTGTGAAGACTGGAGTCACACAAAACTCATGCGAACACCAGATGTAAAATGGATCGCAGTTCTTCTTCGCTAATCATTCTGAAGCACAAAAAGTTGTCGATTATTGTCAGACCCAGAACTAGACCGGCGCCATGGATTATCTTCACGCTCACAACATACGCACATTGTGTTGAACGATAATATATGTTCTGTAACAGTAATACCAGTACCGAGAGATAACGACACACGACGTGTCGATTGCACCAAAAGCAGGGCCGTATGTCCCCATGTGCAACAGGAGCGACTGAACAGGGCCCCCAGCATAGGAGGGCCTCAAATTGTTTGTTAATCAATGTTTCAACTGAGGCCCTAATACTACTAAATAACAGTTGGAAATATTTTACGCCAAGCCACCTACTATCCACAATCACCATCCATCAATGCATTACATGCTACCATCAGGTCTTTTGAGCTTGTCCTTCCAACTGGTGTAATTCCTTGCGAAAAATTGCAGTGGTTGACAAAAAAAAAATGATTCTTTTTCTTTTGCACATAAGACCTAATTTTGATTTGCACAGGGCCTCCGATTTCACTGGTACGGCCCTGACCAAAAGTTTGACCTGCCCTTATATATACAAATAATAATAATATAATCAGTTCATCGTAGGTGTACCATTTCCAGTGAAGCCAAACGCGCATTCCTGCTGGCTCAAACCACGTTCGGCATAGGCGTCAAGCTACTGCCGTCGAAAAGTACACCGGTCGGTCGAGCCATGCACCAGCAACCAGGTGCACGCACGGACGCCACATGTACATACGAGCCAGTAAATTAAGGGAGTGGAGCATATCGATCGCGTCCGATCTCATCAGCAGACTGGTGTTTATCCCATGTTCAAGTTAATTTCCTGGCAGTTTCTCTCGGCGACATTCTTCGTTAACCAGTATGATAAATGACTAGCTGGATTGAGATCAAGAGCCTCGTGTAGTAGAAAGCTTGGCCCCTTTTCCCGGGTCAATCGTTCAACCGGCACTTGTGCATTTAAGCACCGAAGGCCTGGTCAGTGTTACTGACTTTTTTTCTTTTGCACACAAGACTGTCCCTGTCCTAGTTCGACACCTGGGTCGACGGCATCCCTAACCGATCCCCAATAAAGTGTTAGAGAAGGATAAATCTAATTTTACTTCTCTAATTAACCAGAAGCTAACTGAACCTCAAAAACTGTTAATGGATCGGCCATTCTCAGCGGCCGTAACTCATAAATATAGCCACTGGACGAGGAGGGGGCGTCGGCGTGGACGCCTTCTTCTTCTTCGTCGTCGTCATCTCAGTGACGGCCTTCCCAGCTTGCCGCCCGTTGGACAAAGCCACAAAGCGAAGGGCGAGCAGTCGTCATGCGACTGCCATGGCCTTGTCGTCGGCCATTGTTGACGGCCCGGCGGCCCACACAACTTTTTGGTCGCGAGACGCTTCCTTCGCTCGGCCTGCGACGCGTGTGTCTATTACGGCTGGGTTACGGAGGTGTCCTACGGCTCCGTTCCCGCTGGAATCGGGGCCTTCGGTGGTAGCGGCGAATTGGATGGCGGCGACAGGAAGAGGAGGCGGCCACGTGAGAGAGTT
>NC_057794.1:552843939-552848014 GCF_018294505.1 Triticum aestivum | reverse complement strand
GGTTAGGAGACAACCTCGATCAGCGCTGGAGCGTCCCACGCTCCACGCCACGACCCCCAGGTTGCCCACGTACTGGGCTGGCTACGGCCCCTATATGTACTCCTTCTGTATCACTTTGTATGAATGAGAAATAGACTGCATTAGTTTTCATTAAGCACTAAACTTCTTAACTGCCTAACAAATTATAACTCTAGGGTTTTATCCATGACAATTTGCAGACACAATAACGACACGAACTAGATGCAGAACTTTTCTTTCCACGCCTTTTAACGTCTAAAAGAATCACCAGCTCCTAGATGCAGCTTTGAATTCTGTAAATTCAACCAATCGGAGAATCCTTCGCTCCAGCCTGGTAACCGGCAAACCAGGCGTCGTAGTAGTTGTCGTCCGGCCAGTACAAGGCCGAATTGTAGCCGTCTGTCCAGGCCTTGTCGTAGTTGTAAACGTCGATGTCGTCGCCCTCCTCCTTCTCCTCCTCCTCCTTCTTGGAGCTTTGCTGGGTGAGCAGGCTATTCAAGGTGTCGAGGTTTTCATCCAGGGCGAGGAGGGAGTCCAGGAGCGAGCTGATCGCCTCCTGGTCTATGTGCACGGCGGGCGCTGACGACGCTGCCTTGTTCTGGCTGGTCTTGGTCTCGGCCGTCGTACTGGTCGCTCCCTCCGGCGCCGCGGCCACGGCTGATGGCGGCATCGCAGCTGCCTCGATCGGACTGGTCGCCTTCTCCCTGTAGACGCCGAGGAGGCTGACGCTCTTCATGGACGCCACAAGCAGCGCGTGCGCCGCGGCCTCCTCGCTCTCGAAACCCACGACGGCAGGAGGACCCATGGAAGCGAACTGGATCGTGCCGAAAGGAGAGAAGGCGCCGCCGAGGTCTGCGATCCCGGTGCCCGGCGGGACGTCCTCGATGACGATGGCCCGACGGCCGCCGTCGAAGTTCTCCGGCAGCGCCATGCCTGCCTTTTGGTCACGGACTCACGGGTACGATCTATCCGTGTGCGTGCGTACGTTTCATCACTTGCCAATTATATACGTGGAGAATCTCTGCCTACACAGAGACGGAGTCCAGGAAAAACACAAGTCGTTTTAAGATCGGAGTATTTCAGATCTTGGAGTTCTAAAGTTAATTGGTGTTTGTTTTTCATAAAGAATACTACCTAAAAATATCTCCACAAGGAAAATAATCTTCAAAATTTATTTGATTCCGACATGCCTTCCAATATTGTGGAGTAGCACCGATGGAAATCACCCGTCATATTTACAGTAGAGAGAATCTATCTTCTCGTGTGCTCTTCACATATTTTTGTGTGGAGCATGGTTCTTCTACACCCACTCTCGGTGCACCCACGCAAGAAAATATATCAAAAAATTTCAAAAAAATCTGAAACTTTGTGGAAATGATCATCAACAAATATTAAAGAGGCTTGCAAAATTTGGTGGTCAAATAACATTCGAGAAACTCTCTACAAAAAAGACAAAATTACAAAATCTGCTCAAACAGTGTACTTACATTTTGACTAATTTTTAGTGAATTTGTCTTTTTTGTATAGACCTCCTCGAATGTTATTTGACCACCAAATTTTGCAAGCCTCTCTAACATTTGTTGATGACCATTTCCACAAAGTTTCAGATTTTTTTGAAATGTTTTGCTATGTTTTCTTGCGTGGGTGCACCGTGGGTGCACCAAAGGTGGGTGCAGCCACTATTTTCCCTTTTTTGTGTAAGGTCCAAGACCGTATATTACGTAATAACACAGGTCCTTACAAACTCAATGATACAGAAAAGGAAAATTAGATTCAAATTCATGGGGAGCCAAAGTCTTCTTCCTCATGCATCCACCGGCTACGCGCTGTGAGAGTAGCTGGATTCGGCCTTCGCCTTGGCAGAGCAATTTTTTCCAACCCAGTAGCTCGTGGAAGCAGTAGCCAGAAAGTTGCCGAAGTAGGCCAGGAGATTTCGGCGCTCGTGATCTACGAAGCAAATCACCGCCCGGAGAAGAAAACATCGACAATGACATGTAGAAACTTCGAAGACCACGAAAACCGGCCGAATACAGACGGACCCACCAGAAACCTAAACCAACCAGATCCTGGAAGACCCGCCAAAGACACAACTTCAAACACCCTCTGTCAACGATAAACACACCAACAAAACGGCGATAGGACATGGTGAAACTTATTCCTACATAGGGATGGCGCCGCCGTTTAACCTTCCTATCCAAAACCCTAAAATAACCGAAGACCAATCGCCGCCAAACATCCCATCACGAAGCCCCCTTCTCTAATGCCCAAGCTAGGCCATTCAGCCACCGAAGGTAGCCAACGCGCCGGAGCTGAGCCGCCAACTCGAACCTGCCGCCAACACACACATAGCACCGGCCCTCCGCGCCGTATCGCACGTCTCACCATGGCACCACATCTCTGAAGGACCTCCCCTCCATCGCCGGTGGTGACGAGAGGAGAAGACGTGATCTAGGTTTTCTTGTGGTAGCGGCCATGCTATGCTAAACATGTGCTTTGTGTGCACCTCACATTACCTAAAGCTCAACAAAAAACATCACGTCAAGAAAAGAGATCAATAGAAACACGCCACTGCACAACATGTTTTCTTTTGGTGTCCCGTCTGTGATGGCCCGTTTTTAGATGTTTCTTTTAGTTTTGTTAGGATTTGTGTCCTGCTCAGAAAGGCGAGATGGTGGAGGCTCTCTGAAGATGGAATAACGTTCTCCCCGCCTAGCCCCCGTCCCTGTGTTGCATCTAGCATCGTCGGAGGGCGTGTGAAGGTGTCTCTCTGGCGGATCCCACGGGATTCGATCCGTGGTTGTTTTTGGTGGATCTACTCGGATACGGTCTTTGTTCACCTACGTTCGTGTGCCTTCAGGTTGGATCCTTTCGATCTATATTTCTCTTCATTGGCGGCGGTTGTTGTTCTGGTGTGCTGGTCCTATGGGGTCTTAGCATGACGACTTCTTGACTATCTATTAGTCCCTCCGCTCGAAAAAGCTTGTCCCAAGCTTGTCCCTCAAATGGACGTATCTAGCACTAACTTGATGCTAGATACATCTATTTGAGGGACAAACTTTTTCGGACGGAGGGAGTACAACAAGTTTTGTCCGGCTCGGTGAGGGAGGGGTGATGACGGTGGCACGCCTTCAGCTCGCTTCAGCGTTTTTAGTCTATCGATCTAGATGTAATTTTTATTCTTTATGATATTCACTGTCCTGCCATGATTGAGATAAATAGATTGGAAGTTTTCTCAAAAAAAGAGAAAAGTGTCTTTCTTTCGGTGACACAAGAGGGTTGGACAGTTCCTTGGGTGTGGCTAGAGTTTGACATTTTTTTTTCTTCTTTCAATATTTTTTGTGCAACTGCAATTGTGCATGACCGACGGATGTGCAAGTCTAGTTGTGTGTGGAAAAGAAGAAATAAGGACTCGCAAAACGACGTAAAACATGCACCAAAGAATGGAAAATTAATAGTAAGAAAACTCTCCAACGGTTCAACGATCTCTCTCTCTCTCTCCCCCACGTGCGCCCACACACACTCTTGTTTCCTAGTCTAACTCAAATTGATTCGTTACTGCCACTTGAGAAATTCTGCACACTATTATACGAAATGTTGCTCCTCTTTTGTGTTGTACTAACCATTGCTTCTATGAGCTTTTGGTTTAAACAAGTTTGCTCCATCGAGACGGAGGCCTGGAGACGACATCAAGCTTTACTCACAGTGCGTGGTTGGTGGATGCAGAAGGAAGAAGATTTGGGCAAACCTAAAAGATTGGGTGTCATTTTCTTTTTTGTAAAAGATGTTTGTTAAGACTTGTGTGACTTAGGCCATTTCACAATTTTTTAACGATTCAAGATATTATATTTAAGTTATGCTTCGGCATTATAGGAATAAAACATATGAGTTATGTTTCGCCAGTCTTACTAGAATTACATAAACATGTATTCACTCTACAAAAAGAGAGAACAAATTTCGTAAAGGGCATCGCGATTTTAGAGGTCCCTCTAAAGATATCAATTTTATTTTGGCGCCACTAAACCTTCACACACACACACACACACACACACACACACAC
>NC_057794.1:552153985-552155046 GCF_018294505.1 Triticum aestivum | reverse complement strand
GGTGACGGCGACGACGGGCGGCGGGGGCGGCGAGGGCGGCGCACGATGGGCGACGGGCGCGGCGAAGAAGTTGGATCGAGAAAAAGTACTGGTGGTCGATGAAACTGATTTTTTCGTAAGTGCCATATATATAGGAGGGGTCTTTAGTACCGGTTAGAGCCACCAACCGGTACTAAAGGCCAATTTTCGCCAGGCCAAGGGGCGGGAAACGGCCCCTTTAGTACCGGTTCGTGCCCCGAACCGGTACTAAAGACCCCCCCCCCCTTTAGTACCGGTTGGAGCCACCAATCGGTACTAATGGTTGTGCGCTGCCACCGGCGGTGCACAATGTTTAGTCCCACCTCGCCGAACAAAGGGCAGCCGCACTGGTTTATAAACCCAGCCGCGGCTGCTCCTTCGAGCTTCTCTATATAGCAGGCTTCTGGGCCAAACTAGGGGGCACTACCTTGTGAGTCTGCTGGCCCTTCTGGGCCTGCATTTGCACACCCTAGGTCTGGCAGGCCCAGTGGGCAGCGCGCCAACAAATTTTTTATATAGTTTTTTCTTTTTTGCATTATTTATTTTCTTCAATTTATTTTTGAGTAATTTTTTATATAGTTTTTTTCTTTTCTGCATTATTTATTTTCTTCTATTTATTTTTGAGTAATTTTTTTCATAGTTTTTTCTTTTCTGCATTATTTCTTTTTTTCTATTTCCAGTTTGTACACGAAGTGCGTCCAGTTTTTGCCGTGACCCTCTCTACTATTACGCACATGCTATGCGGGTGAAATGATGATACCATGCCAAGTTTCAACATTTTCAGAATTCATTTTGTAGTGATTTTCAATTTCACGGTCATTTAGCTCTCTAAACAATTAGGTAAATGACCGAAAAACAACAAATGATGTCAGAACATGTTGGAAATTGATGATGTCGCTTCGAATGCTGCATACTGAACACAAAAGAAGTTCGGAGTTCAAATAAGTTTAAAAAACATTGAAGTGCCCGTGTAACAGATGAGTTCTCGTCCGAAACCTTGATACTCCGAAAGAGTTTGTCCAGTTTGTACACGAAGTGCGTCC
>NC_057794.1:552109930-552145325 GCF_018294505.1 Triticum aestivum | reverse complement strand
GCTGCATACTGAACACAAAAGAAGTCCAGAGTTCAAATAAGTTTAAAAAACATTGAAGTGCCCGTGTAACAGATGAGTTCTCGTCCGAAACCCTGATACTCCGAAAGAGTTTGTCCAGTTTGTACACGATGTGCGACCAGTTTTTGCCGTGACCCTCTCTACTCTTTCGGACATGCTATGCGGGTGAAATGATGACACCATGCCAAGTTTCAACATTTTCAGAATTCATTTTGTAGTAATTTTCAATTTCACGGTCATTTAGCTCTCTAAACAATTAGGTAAATGATCAAAAAACAACAAATGATGTCAGAACATGTTGGAAATTGATGACGTCGCTTTGAATGCTGCATACTGAAGACAAAAGAAGTCCGGAGTTCAAATAAGTTATTAAAAAAAAGAGGTGCAATGCTGGTTAATTTGCTTCAGGCTTTTCGGAATAGTGTAGACTGCACTGCACATAGCTCAGTGCAATCTATGCTATTCCGAAAGGCTTGAAGCTAATCAACATGCAGGTGAGCATTGCGCCTCTTCGTCATTGTCTGTGCACTCACGGCTTATGAACCGCTCATACTGCCTCTCTCTTGGCGAGGTGGGACTAAAAATCAGCTTACTAAGAAACTCTAGTACCGGTTCATGGCATGAACCGGTACTAAAGGTCTTCGTGGGGGCCCCAGCCTGACCATAGCCTGACACAGCCTCATTAGTACCGGTTCGTGGCATGAACCGGTACTAAAGGTTGCCCACGAACCGGTACTAATGATGCCCGCCCGCCTAGCCGTTGGAACCGCCACTAATGGTCACATTAGTGCTGGCTCAAATTCAAACCGGCACTAATGTGCTTCATATTTGACCCTTTTTCTACTAGTGGGAAAACCCTTCCTCCGGACTACTCCACCGACGCCGACGACGGCGGAGAGGAGTGGCCGCTCAGGGCCAAGCCCCTGGCGAAATCGTAAGTATCCGGATTCCAGAGTAATTCATAGTATTCCTTTATTGCACAGCTTTCCCTTATGTCGAATATGATTATGCAGCCCACCCAAAGACCGGCTCGACGCGTCGTCGAGCGGTTCACTGGACTCCTCGGATGTGAATTCGCTTTCGACGGCTACCTCCCCCCGCCCTACGGACGACGCCGAAGTGTTGTCCCAACAGGTTCCAAGCCAGGAGGAGGTGGTCCTGGAGGCGCCGCAAGGCGACCTCCCGGACTCCAGGAGTAAAGGGGATAAAACCCCCCAGGGCTCCAAGTCCGGCTCTAGGCCGGACACCGCTCCAGAACCTTCAAAGGTTCTAGAGTCCGGCGGGCGACCTCCTTCCAAGAGGAGCAAGCCCACCGTGCCGGTGACCCCCGTCCAATCGGAGGCGCCAGACAATCTGTTGGAGGTGCTCAAAGGCGCCTCCATCGACGAGGAGCACCACAGCATTATAAGTGCAGTGGTCCAGAAGGTTCAGTCCGCCGAGAGTGGACTGACTGAATCTTGTGCTAGCCTTTTAACAGGCTTTGAGGTAAGTAAAGAATGTGTAAATAATATTACCGCATAGACAGTAGCCCCTGATGCTCTGTTTGGCGTTCGGGAAGAAAAGCCGAATAGAGGATCAAATAAAATTCACAGGAGATTAACAAAAAGGAGTCAATATGCGTATGCAGGCTTCTCTGCTGGCGTCCGCCGCACTGACTGCGGATGTGGACACGCTAAAGCAGAACCTCGAGCAGTCCGAGCAAGAGCTCGTGTCGGGGGTTTGGTGTGACATATGCCAACGGATGGCTTATCATGGTGGGGGCGAGTAGAACGTCGTCGGTGCCTGGAAACGGGATGAGGCGAAGACATGCATGCCGGCGAATCTTACCCAGCTTCGGGGCTCTCCGGGGAGATAATAACCCTACCGCTGCTCTGCGGGGTCTCCGCATGATCACTATGGCCAAGTGTTTACACGGTTGCTCCTTGAGCTGTTTCTGGTGGTAGAAGAGGGCAAGGCTAGCTCTCTCCTTCTATCTGGTATGGTCTAGAACTACTGGGATCCAACCCCTTGCATGGATGCCCTGGGGGGTTTATATAGGCCTACCCCCCAGGGGTACAATGGTAATTCGACTAGGCGCGGGCCCAGCCGTCAGTGCCTCCGACCTCCGACTTCTCCGCCGACTGCTGGGGCCCGCCGACTGGTGGGCCCCGCCGACTGGTCTGGTACGGAGCCGACAGGCCGCGTCCGCCGCGGGCGGGTATTGCCAGCCGCTGATTACTATAGCCGTGCTTCTGATGACGCAGGCTTGGTCATGGGGTCGTGGCAACAGCCCCGCCGCCTGGCGGGCGATCACTGTGGCCACTCCCCATCTCATCTTGATTAATGGCGCGTGGGCCCCGGGGGAGGGCTCGCCCGACTCCCCCGGGCCGACTCCCGAAGGGTCCGACTGGCGGTCCACCCGCCGTCTCCCGAAGTCTCGCTGACTGGTGGGCCCCGCTGCCTCCAGGCCGTACAGACAAGCCGTCGTGGGCGCAGGACTTGGTACTGTGGTGCTGATGTCAGGGCCGGCCAGGCAACAGTGCCACGCCGCCCGGAGCTCTTCCCAGGTACGGCGTGCTGTGGCCATGCCTGCCCTTGGTAAGGGGCGGGGAGTGGGCTTCACTGTAGCCACGCCCCTGCCCCGTCCCCTCCGATGAGGTCATGGTTTGTTGGAGTCGCCGGCCGACTCCCCAAAGCCGGCTTCTCCGGAAGTCGTCCCGGGAACTCGGTCGTGAGCGGGCAGTCGGCCGCCCTGCCATCGACTCCTCAGGAGACGGCTCTTCGCCCTGGGGTCTTGAGGGGCGCAGCCTGCCCCAATGTCTTGAAGGGTCATGGGACTCGGGTTGGCCTACCCGTGGCCTATTACTCCGACAGTAGTCCCCAAAGCTGGTGAGGCGCCACGGACGATCAGCTGAGAAGCCTCAGCAGTTTCTCTTTCCGGGTGCTCAACACATGGTCTTGATTGACTTCTGCTGAGCCGTCTAGAAGGAGTCGGGCTTGCTCAACTCAGACTTCACTCAATTTCAACTTGCTCGGTATTTCGAACGTCGCGGCGGGATTTTAAGTGGCGTGCTAGCTAAGCCTCCAGGCCGCCGCCCGTTCTTGGCCTGTCACGCGAGGGCACGTGGCGAGGCCGTCCTGCCAGCCCACGCATGCGATGGGACAGGCCCACAGGCGGGGCCCGCCACTACCGCGCCTCAGCGCCCGAGCGGATCCGCTACGGCCACGGTGGACGGTTGGGATTCCCGTGGAGTTACTACACGCAGTAACTTTACGTGGATCGTGGGGGTCGTGGGGTCGTGGGCGCAGTAAATCCCCATGTCCGCCCCCTCGGCTTCGCAGCCCACAGGGCTATAAGTAGGGGGAAGAGGGGGGCACGCGCGCCCCTCCTTCCCACTACTCCTCGCTCTCCTTCTCCTTGCCGCACCTCGCACTCCTCCTTCCTCTTCTCTTCTCCGCTCCGCCGCATGCCCAGGCTCCGGCGAACGTTGCGACGACAACGCGCAATGAGTTCTTCCTCCGCTGCTGCGCCTCCCCCAATGCGTTCCGGCACCTGCGATGGTTCCGAGGTTCATGAAGACCACATTGAGTTCCTCCGCCGGACCCGTCGGCTTCCTGGCGAGGATCGTGTGCAGGTGTGTCTTGCGTCGAAGGGGGAGATTTCCCCCGCCCCACAGGAGGGCGAGCGGGTCATCTTTCGCTCGCACTGCCTGCGCGGGCTGGGGCTGCCGGCGAGCAGCTTCTTCCGGTCTTTTTTGGAGTTCTACGGCCTCCAGCCGCACCACCTCACCCCCAACATAGTGGTGCTGCTGTCCGCCTTCGTGGCCTTGTGCGAGGGCTTCCTCGGAGTCCTCCCCACCCTCGAGCTTTGGGGGGAGTTCTTCTTCTCCAAGCTCGGCACCCAGGCCGCGAGCGTGCCGGCTCAATGCGGCGCCTTCATCGCCGTGCGAAGGTCAGGAGCCGCCAACCCCTTCCCCTCCATCTTGCTGATAAAGTCGGTGAAGATGTGGCAGAGATCCTACTTCTACGTCAGGAATGTCGGCACGAGGGGCGACTGGGTCAACCTGCCGGCTTTCGAAGCCGGCCCACCAGCTGGGAGACTGCCCAACTGGTCGTACCGGGCCAGGTCGCCGACGCCTGCGGGAGCCGGCGCCACCACGCGACTCCGAGTGCTGACCCAGTCGGAGGGTCTGACTGGTCCGGACCTGCTGGCCGCCTTCGTCTCACGCCGAGTTCTCCCACTCCAAGGCCGCCCTCACATGATAAGCCAGATGAGTGGGCGCCGCGACCCGAGTCGGATGTGCACCAAGGACATGCCTCACGAAGAGGTGGCCCTCATGGTGAACTACCTCTCGGACAGCAGGCTCCCGGAGGACTAGCGATTCGGCAAGGAGCCGTACTCCCGCGCCACCCCCCCCGCCCGTGGTGAGTGGCCTTTCTTTTCTTTCTTTAGATTGTCTTCTTCTTGCCGAGTTTTGTTTTGACCAGTCGGCTTGGTTAGAATCCCCTTCTTCATCCACCAGCCGGCACCTCGGGGCCGGCCCATGAATTCGTCACCGACCGGGCGGAGAGCGACGTCGACGACCCTGATCTGGGGGCGGCGGCTCCGGAAGACGACGCCGAGGGAGGAGGAGGGACAACAGGCGACTTCAGGCCTTCGGCTACCTTCGCCGACTGGCCTGAAGACAGCGCCGAGGGAGAAGTCGCCCCTCGCCATCGGCTAGGAGCCAGCCAGCCTGGCGCGGGCTCTTCTGCCGCGCCGGGCGCTCCAGGCAGCGGGAAGAAGCGCAGGGCCGTGCCGACCTTGTTCGGCAGTCGGCCGAAGAAGCCCAAGGGCTCGGCTGCGGCGACCCGGCGGGATGAGGCAGCCGCGAAGGCCATCCGCTTCCGTAAGGAAGTGAAGAAGCCGTCGTTGGTCTCCGCGTAAGTATTCTGTCTTCAAAGTTTTATTCTTTCTTCGTGATTTGTCTGAGTCTCTGCTTGCCCCTCTTTCTTCAGGGCTCCCCTCTCTCTTGAGCGGGTCGCCACCGCCTCCGTCATGGGGTCAGCAGAGACGTCCGCCATCACTCGGTGGATTGACCCCGCTGCTGACCTCCAGGAGGCGACGGAGCGGAATGCGCAGGAGAGGCGCAACGAAGAAGAGGCCCTCCGCCTGGAGAAGGTGGAGGCCAACAGGGCGGAGGCCTCCGCTAAGAAAAACCTAGCGGAGGCCCAAACCGCGGCCGCGGTGAAGCAGCAGGCTGAGGAAGCCGCACACCGCCAGTCGGCCTTGCTTGTCACCCCGCTGAACTCTGTGCCGCCGCCTCCGGAGTTCACGGGGCCAACTGGAGAAGCTGGCGGGGAGAACCTCGTCGAGGAGAGGGAAGGCGACAACCCCTCTACTCCGGACGCGCACATTTCGCCGTCGCCTCCGCCGCCGTCTGAAGGTGAGCAAGGTGAGCAGCCAGCGGACCCTCCGGTGCTGCCGACCGCAGACGAGGCCGTGGCGAGGCTACTCCTCCAAGTCGGCTCGCCAACGCGCCATCGTCTGGAGAAGGCGACTTCGGCACCCCACCCCCTGGAAGCCGGCACCGCCAGCTCGGTGGCCCCAGACGCCGAAGCGCCGAGCGCCGCACCTGTTGGGTGGGTGCGAGGAGGCGGCACAGGCCGCTGAACCGGGCGCTCCTGGACGTCCAGGCGAAGCTCCGTGCTGAGGGCGACGCTCTCCAGAGTTGCACCAAGGCATTCCTAGCGTTGCGGGCAGTCGTCCGGGTATGTTTCTTTCCTTTGGTCTTTGTTTTCTTACTTCTCTCTATGGGGGCGCGCCAGCGCACCCACTGGGTGTAGTCCCCGAGTTTCGGGTCGGCTGCTGAGCAGGCGGCCCGGAACTCCAATTGATGAGCTTCTGGGTACTAACTTTGTCTAAAATGCTTGTCGCAGGATTACCACAACCTCTGCGTCACTGCCTTCAACTGTAACGTTGAAGAGCTGGGCAAGCGGACCGCCGACTTGGCGGAGAGCTGGAGTAAGTCCCTTTTTCTTCTCTGCAGGGGCGTGCTAGCGCACCCGCGGGCTGTAGTCCCTGAGATTCGGGCCGACTACTGAGCAGTCGGGACGGATCTCCCCGGCGACCTACTTTATTGACGACTGTTATCTTTCTTCCTTTTCTTCAGGAGCCAACGCTGCTCTTCAACAGCAGCTGAGCGAAGCCAACTCCGCCCTGCACGCCAAAGGGGAGGAGTGCAGCAAGCTCGCCACAGAGCGCGATCTGCTGGCCACTCAGTTGGCAGAGCAGAAGGAGCTGCTTGTGAAGTCGCAGAGGGAGGCGGAGGAGACGGAAACCGCCCTCTTGGCCGAGTTCGCGAGCGAGTGGTCCTCCTGGTCTGACAAGGAGGCACTGCTGTCCTCCGGCTTCCACGAGATTGAAGACATCGTTGATGGTGAGTCTCTTTATTTTCTTTCTTCGAGTTGCTGACTTAGATCGTGCCGATTCCTGGTTTTTGACTAACTTCTTTGTTTCTTCGTGTCTTTGCAGACTTCTTCCCTGGGCAGTCGTAGGCCGCCATCCAAGCCATCGAGGCCGACCATGAGAGTCGGAGGGAGGAGGGTGCAGAGATCGCTGCCGATGCCCCCCGAACTCTTGACGAGCACATCCTGAGCATCGAGGCTCGCCTCCGGCCGGCTCACCGGATGCTGCGCCGGCTCCAGCGCGTCGGTGCCCAGGCGATTGCCGCCCTTTGGCCGGATATGCAGGCTCCGCGCACCCCCAGCCTGACGGCCAACTAGCTGGAGGTCGCGGCTGGTCGTCTTGAGGCCTGGAAGGGCTCTTCGGCCCGGGCTGGAGCGCGCCGGGCCTTGGAGTTCGTCAAGGCGTGGTACCCAGGGCTGGATCTAGACCGGTTGGCCATGCTTCGGTCGGAGGCCCAGCCGGAGCTGGCGGCTGTGGAAGACGCCCTTGTCAAACGTGCTGCGGTGATCGCCGAGTACACCGACACCAGCATCTTCATCCCCGAGCGGTCTGAAGACGGCGAGGAGGTACCGCCGGAGTGGTTTGGGATGAACCCAAACTACGGTGAAGACTCGGCGGAAGTGATTGGCTCCAGCGTCGAGGAGGAGGACGAAGCGGAGGATGGAGGCGAGGCGAAGGCACCAGAAGACGGAGCAGACGGCCAGCCTCAGCCCGACCGCGCCTCCAGCAACGAGCCGCGTGCGACCGAGTCGACTATCGGCGGAGGTGATCAAGCCGAGACTAGCCAGCCGGCTGCCCCGACGCCTAACGCTGGCGCCTCCTCCGACGCTCCAATTCCGTCTGCTGCCTCCTAAGCTGCCGCTGTATCTTTTATTTTATCTGCTTCAGTAGTCTTTGAAGAACTTGTTAATTCGCACAATTCCACCCACGGGGTGTATTTTGAACCTCTACTCGACAATTCGGCCAAGGGCCTATGTTTTGTAAATATATATATCTATCTTTTCTTGCTCATTGTTCTTTTGGCTTTTTTCCTTTGCCGCTTTCTCTTAGTTGCCTGCCTTGCCAATCGGACAACCGCTCTGCGGACTGTTGCTGGATCAAGTGCTAGGCTACTTTGGGAAGGCAAGTACTTAGCCGATTTCAAGATTGTTTGAGCAAGTTGGATAGAAGGCGACAATCCGACTGTCCGAGAGTCGGTTTGCGAGAAAGGCTGGAAGCCGTCTTGAGCTATGTTTTACGCTTTGAGTCCTTAGCCATTTTTCATGCGAACACCCATTCTACCTCACCTCTGCCCACCGTACAGTCGCTCTGCGAGATGCGGCTTCTGACAGATGACGGTTTAGGTGTTACACACTACTTTTCCGGCTACAGGAAGCATTTCATAGTGCAAGGCGGCAAGTCCCCGGGCCGACTTGTCGAACCCGGTGCCAAGCGGCATGACAAAGAGTGACATACTTGTAGGCATAATTTTTATCATACAGACAAAAGAGGGCAGTCCCCGAGCTCGTCTCGGGGGGCCCAAAGTCTTGGTACTTTAATACAAAAGGTAGCGTGGTACATACTGCATCAACTGTAAAATCTTCGGAGGAGATTTGCATTCCATGGCCGCTCTGTCTCCTTGCCGGAGTCGTCCCTCTTGCGTGCTCGGGGCTTCTGAGCGCCGATCAGGTAGTAGGAATCGTTGCCCAGTACTTTGCTGATGATGAAAGGGCCTTCCCAAGGTGCCGACAGCTTGTGCTGGCCGGCTGTTCGCTGGATCAGCCGGAGCACAAGGTCGCCTTCTTGGAAAGATCTTGGACTGACCTTCCTGTTGTGGTATCGGCGCAGGCTCTGCTGGTAGATGCTGGACCGACTGAGTGCCAACAGCCGGCCCTCTTCCAGTAGATCGACGACGTCTTGTCGTGCTTCTTCTGCTTCCTCCTCGGTGTACATGGTGACTCGGGGGGAGTCAAACTCTATGTCCGTTAGGATGACGGCTTTGGCACCGTAGACGAGGAAGAAGGGCGTGAAGCTGGTTGACTTGTTTGGAGTCATGCGCAGACTCCAGAGGACGGCTGGCAGCTCGTCGAGCCAACAGCCAGCCGAGCGCTCTAGAGGCTCGATCAACCGAGGCTTGATGCCGGATAGGATGAGGCCATTTGCTCGCTCCACTTGGCCGTTTGACTGCGGATGGGCGACGGACGCTAGGTCCAGTCGGATGCCCTGTGTTGCGCAGAAACGGGCCAAGGTGCCTTTGGCAAAATTTGTGCCATTGTCGGTGATGATGCTGTGTGGTATGCTGTACCGAATTGTGATATCGGTGATGAAGGTCATGACAGTCGGACCGTTCAGTTTCTTAATTGGCTTCGCTTCCACCCACTTGGTGAACTTGTCCACTGCAACAAGTAGGTGAGTTAAACCACCTCGTGCTGTCTTGAATGGTCCCACCATGTCTAGACCCCAAACTGCAAAAGGCCAGGCAATGGGGATGGTCTTGAGCGCAGAAGCCGGCTGGTGCAGCTTGGAGCTGAACTTCTGGCACCCTTTGCATTTTTGGACCAACTCCTTGGCCTCTTCCAAGGCAGTCGGCTAGAAGAAACCGTGCCGAAAGGCTTTGGCGACAAGTGCTCTTGAAGCCGCATGGTGGCCGCATTCGCCTTGATGGATGTCTTTGAGAATCGCCTGGCCTTGCTCTGGCTCTACGCAGCGCTGGTAGACACCAGTGACGCTGCGCCTGACCAGCTCTCTGTTGATTATGGTATAGGCTGCCGCCCGGCGTTGTACTTGCCGAGCTGAGGTCTCATCAGTTGGTAGCTCTTTGTTCACCAGGAATTTGAGGATGGGATGGGCCCATGAGGGTGCTACTATTTCATCGACTACCAGAACTGCGACTTGGACGAGTGCGGCTGGGCTGGGAGGCGGCGGGTTGGAGTCAACAGCCACTTGCTGGGTTGATGAAGTCCCCAGGCCGACTGGCGCGGTCCTTGGGCCGAGTTCTGGAATCTTTGAGTCCGCCACCACAGTCCCCGGGCCGGGCTCGACTGTGGCGGCTTTGGAGTCATCCGCCAAAGTCCCCGTTTCGTTTGCCGGAGCTCTGGACTCGGATCCGCCGTCTTCGAGAGGAGCCGACACAAAAATGGAGTCTGATTCTAGTGAAGGCTTGATAGACGGCTTGAGGAGGCGTTGAAGGGCGACGCCAGATGGTATTGCTTGGCGGGTAGAGCCGATTCGTGCTAAGGCGTCTGCTTGGTCGTTGTCGTTTCTTGGCACATGGAGGAACTCGCACCCTTTGAAATACCCGCTGAGTTTCTTCACGAGGAAACGGTAGCTCGCCATGTTTGCGTCTTTCGCGTCCCAATCGCCAGATGACTGCTGGACCACTAAGTCTGAGTCGCCATAACACAAGATCCGGCGGATGCCAAGTTCTTTGGCAAGCCGGAGCCCGTGAATGAGCGCCTCGTACTCGGCAACATTGTTGGAGGCGGCAAAATGGATTTGCAGTGCATATTTGAGCTTGTCGCCTTTTGGAGAGGTGAGGACGACGCCAGCTCCCAAGCCGGTGCGCATCTTGGAGCCGTCGAAGTGCATCCGCCAATGAGTGGAGTCAGGCGCTGGAGGCAGGTACTGGGTCTCGGCCCAGTCGATGAGGAAGTTGGCCAACGCTTGTGATTTGATAGCGGTGCGGGGCTGGTAGTAGATGGTGTAAGGATCCAGCTCTGTGGCCCACTTGGCCACTCGACCAGAGGCATCTCGGCTACTGATGATCTCGGCAAGTGGAGCCGTGCAGACCACTATGATTGGATGCTCTTGAAAGTAAGGCTTCAATTTCTTGGTAGCAAAGTGTACGCCATAGCACATCTTCTGGTAGTGGGGTAGTTCTACTTGGAGGTCGACAGTACCTCGCTCAGGTAATATACTGGTCTCTGGACAGGCAGCGCCTTGCCTTCCTCCTTGCGCTCCACTACCATGACTATGCTGACTACCCGGCTGGTGGCAGCGATGTATAGGAGCATGGGTTCCTTAGGAGTCGGAGCCGCCAGGACGGGTGGAGTAGTCAGCATCTCCTTCAACTGGTGAAAAGCCTCGTCCGCCTTATGGTTCCACTCGAAAAAAGTGGTCTCCTTCATGAGTTGGTATAAGGCGAGAGCTTTCTCGCCCAGCCGACTGATGAATCGGCTGATGGATGCTAAGCAGCGGTGAACTTCAGCACATCCAGCAGTCGGCTGGGTACCTCCATTCTCTCGATGGCCTTGATTTTTACTGGGTTGCATTCTATGCCACGTCCAGAGACCAGAAAACCTAGCAGCTGGCCGGCTGGTACTCCAAAGACACACTTCTCGGGGTTGAGCTTGATCTGGAACCGACGCAAGTTCTCAAAGGTCTCCTTGAGGTCTTCCAACAGCGTTCCACGCTTTTCCGTCTTCACCACCACATCATCTACGTAGACGTGGGTGTTCCTGCTGAGCTGCTTGAGGAGGCACTTCTGCATGCAACGATGAAAGGTGGCGCCGGCATTCCTCAAGCCGAACGTCATGGTGAGGTAGCAGAATGCTCCAAACGGCATGATGAAGGCGGTCTTCAATCTGTCAGCCGGGTTCAGCTTGATCTGGTGATATCCTGAGTATGCATCCAAGAAACTCAACAGCTCGCATCCGGCTGTGGAGTCTATCACCTGATCAATTCTTGGCAGAGCAAACCGGTGCTTGGGGCAGGCCTTGTTGAGGCTCATGTAGTCAATACACATTCACAACTGCTTGTTCTTCTTTAGCACCAGGACCGGATTTGCCAGCTACTCCGGGAAGAAAGCTTCCATAATGATGCCGGCTGCTAGGAGTTGGGCTATGTCTTCTCCGACAACTCTTCTCTTTTCTTCTGATAAGCGGCGCAGGGGCTGCCTGACCGGCTTTGCATCAGATCGGACATGTAACTTGTGCTCGGCGAAATCCATCGGTACACCTGGCATGTCTTTGGGAGACCATGCGAAGATGTCTCGATTCTCATGGAGGAAATCGACGAGCTCGCCTTCCTATTTGCTGTCGAGGTTTGCACCTACGACGGTGTACCTCTCTGGGTGCTCCGGATCCAAGGGTATCTTCTTTGTTTCTTTGGCCGGCTTGAACGAACCTTCGGCTTCTGACTCCTTCGGGTCGGGCGATATCTCCGGCTGCTTGCCGGCCATCGCCACAACTCGTTCAAGGAGTCGCTTCTCAGCTGCGATCACCAGGGATTTGGCTAGCCGACTGCTCTCGGCCGCGCAAGCGGACAACTTCCGGTAGTCGCCGACCACAGTCAGAATTCCCCTGAAACTGGGCATCTTCATCTTGAGGTAGGCGTAGTGGGGGACCGCCATGAACTTGGCCAAGGCGGGTCGGCCAAGTAGCGCATGGTATGGGCTCTCAAGGTCCACCACCTCAAACCAAACAGACTCTCTTCAGAAGTGATCTTTGTCCCCAAAGAGGACGTCAATCAGGATCTTGCCGATTGGTGAGCAGGAAAGCCCAGGAACAATGCCGTGGAACACAGTCCGGCTGTTCTGAAGCTGTCTTTGCTTGATTCCTAACTTCTCCATGGTGTCCTTGTACAGGATATTGATGCTGCTGCCCCCGTCTATCAGAACTCGCGAGAAACGCGCGTCCCGTTTGTCCGTGGCAAAGGTGGCATCCAGGACGAAGGCGTAAGAGCCCGGACTCGGCATCACTTCTGGGTGGTCAGCCCTGCTCTAGCTGATGGGCCTCTCAGACCAGTGCATGAACTCTGGCGTCTCTGAGGCTACTGCGTTCACCTCTTCTCACTGCAGCCTCCTGCTGCGTCGATCATCAGCCACACTGGTGAACACCACATAGGCTCCATGCTCTTCAGGGTATTCGTCTTGTACTACACCGACTAGCCTGACTGCCGGCTGCTGGGGCGGAGGCGGAGGCGGCTGCCCAGCAGGCGGGGGTGGCAGGAGGCCGTCTCCCTTGGCGATCCTGGTGAGCCAGTGGCACTTCCGGGTGGTATGATTCGACGGCTTCGCGCCTCTGTGGAACTTGCAAGGTCCATCCAAGGTCTGCTCATAGGAGAAGGCCGGCAACCAGTTCGGCTTGCCGCCTTTCTGTCTCTTGGGCGGAGGCTGCTCTTCTGGCTGCTGGGCTTCAACGGTCGCGACCTGCCGGCTGCCGGAAGCCGGCTGCGGGGCCTTGCGCTTGTTGTCTCCCTGCTGTTGTTGCCGGACGGCGTCTGCCGCCGGAGTTCTTGGAGCTTGAGGAGCCACTTTGCCAGTTGTGCTGATTTGAATTTCCGCCTTCACGGAGGAGTCGGCCGTGGCGTACTTGTCTGCTATGATCAGCAGCTCGTCGAGGGTTTCTGGCTCGTCGCAGAGGAGCTTGTGCTTGAGGAGGGTGCCTTCTCGGCACCCGGCTATGAAGTACTCGGTGGCCTGCACCTCGTGCACGCCCTCGCAGGAGTTCCGGAGCTCAGCCCAACGCGTGAGGTAGTCGCGAGTCGACTCGTCAGGACCTTGCACGCACAAGGAGAGCTGACGAGGCTTGGGAGGGCGCTTGTACGTCCTGGTGAAGTTGCGGACGAACGCTTCAGTGAAGTCGACCCAGCTGTTGATGCCGCGGGGCTTTAGGCTGTTCAGCCATGTCCGGGCTGTGCCCTGGAGCATGAGCAGAACGTACTTTACGGCGACACGCTTGTTGCCGTTTGCTATGCTGACAGCCCTGGAATAGTCGACTAGCCAGTCTTCCGGCTTCACGGAGCCGGTATACTTGGGCGTGTCTCCTGGGAGCGTGAACCCTCTGGAAAGGGCTCGTCCCGAATGCGGGGCCCGAAACAAGGCGGACCCAGCTCGTCTTCTTCTTCCAGCGCCAGGGACCGGTGAAGTCGGTCGATCCGGTGGCGGGCGTCATTCTCTCCAACTCCCTCTCGGCGGCCAAGGCGGTCACCGAGAGTCGGATGGTCAACAGGCGGCGGGGAGACTCGCCTCTCCTTGCGGGGAGGGGGAGGCGGACAGTCGTCCCGTCGTTCCACTGCTCTCAGGCGGCCATCTCGGTCGCGCTCTATGGTAATGCGAGTCCGGCTGTGGCTGACAGCTGGCTCCTTGTCCTTTCTTCCTCGGGCGCCGCCAGTCGGCGTCCGAGACATCACGCCTTGATCTCGGTGCGGGTCGTCGTTTGACCGCTGCGGCGCCTCCGTGCGGCAGTCGGCCTCGTTCTGCGCGGCTGCCGCGTTGAGGAGCCACTGGACTCGCTCCACCATGAGGCGGCGTTCTTCGCCCTTGAAATTGTCCAGCTCATCCGCCACTGCTTGGGCGGCTCGGATGTTCTCCGCCGATGTAGCGTACACGGGGCGGCGAGCCCCAAACAGGCTGGCGATGGCTACGCCGCACTGCTGGACCACGCCAAGGCGGCTGGGCCCTGCCGGGGCCGCCAAGCCACCAACGGCGCGATCCATCTCCCGCTGGTAAGCTTGTGACAAGCGTCTCATGCTGGCCAGCTTCTTCGCGCCTTCAACAAGCTGAAGGCAGCGCACTTCTAACGTCTCCGCGTCAGCATCTTCCGGAATGGGCGCAGTCAGGTCTTGCAGCGCTGCGCCGAGTGAGTCGGGCGCTCCTCCGCCAAGGAACACGTCATGACTGATGACTAGCACCTCAGTGACGGTGCTTCCGTCGCTCTCTGCATGGGGAGAGGCTTGTCGTAGACCACCACGTTGGTGGGGAACACGTTGATCGACGCGGTGTCGGAGTCGACCAGCATCGGGTCGGTGGAGCCTACGGACTCCAAGTCTACGGCAGGCTCGCCGAAAACGTGGAGTTGATCGAGGAGGCCCGCGAGGAGGTTTTTGGGGCCGCCCGCGCCTGCGACGGACGCAAGTTCGTCGGAGAGGCGGACCTCGCCGACAAGTTCGGCCAAGGAGCTGGCTGCGCAGGCGATCTCAACGCCGCGCAGCGCGTCGATGCAAACTTCGCCTGGCGTGCCTGGCTGGCTGCGCTCGCCAGGGAGGAAAAGGGTTCCCGTCCAGAACAGATCTCCGGACGGCGGTGCACCATGCCCCACGGTGGGCACCAAATGTCGGGGGTTTGGTGCGACATATGCCAACGGATGGCTTATCATGGTGGGGGCGAGTAGAACGTCGCCGGTGCCTGGAAATGGGATGAGGCGAAGACATGCACGCCGGCGAATCTTACCCAGCTCCCGGGCTCTCCGAGCAGATAATACCCCTACTGCTGCTCTGTGGGGTCTCCGCATGATCACTATGGCCAAGTGTTTACACGGTTGCTCCTTGAGCTGTTTCTAGTGGTAGAAGAGGGCAAGGCTAGCTCTCTCCTTCTATCTGGTATGGTCTAGAACTACTGGGATCCAACCCCTTGCATGGGTGCCCTGGGGGGTTTATATAGGCCTACCCCCCAGGGGTACAATGGTAATTCGACTGGGCGCGGGCCCAGTCGTCAGTGCCTCCGACCTCTGACTTCTCCGCTGACTGGTGGGGCCCGCCGACTGGTGGGCCTCGCCGACTGGTCTGGTACGGAGCCGACAGGCCGCGTCCGCCGCGGGCGGGTCTTGCCGGCCGCTGATTACTGTAGCCATGCTTCTGATGATGCAGGCTTGGTCATGGGGTCGTGGCAACAGCCCTGCTGCCTGGCGGGCGATCACTGTGGCCACTCCCCATCTCATCTTGATTAATGGCGCGTCGGCCCCGGGGGAGGGCTCGGCCAACTCCCCCGGGCCGACTCCCGACGGGTCCGACTGGCGGTCCTCCCGCCGTCTCCCGAGGTCTCGCTGACTGCTTGGCCCCACTGCCTCCAGGCCGTACAGACAAGCCGTCGTGGGTGCAGGACTTGGTACTGTGGTGCTGATGTCAGGGCCGGCCGGGCAACAGTGCCACGCCGCCCGGAGATCTTCCCGGGTACGGCGTGCTGTGGCCATGCCTGCCCTTGGTAAGGGGCGGGGAGTGGGCTTCACTATAGCCACGCCCCTGCCCTGTCCCCTCCGATGAGGTCATGGTTTGTTGGAGTTGTCGGCCGACTCCCCAAAGCTGGCTTCTCTGGAAGTCGTCTCGGGAACTCGGCCGTGAGCGGGCAGTCGGCCGCCCTGTCATCGACTCCTCAGTAGACGGCTCTTCGCCCTGGGGTCTTGAGGGGCGCAGCCTGCCCCGATGTCTTGAAGGGTCATGGGACTCGGGTTGGCCTACCCGTGGCCCATTACTCCGACAGCTCGGGCGTGCCAAGAAGCAGCTCGAGGACAAGGAAGGTAAGAAATACCTTGTTTAAATATATATATATATATATATATATATATAAAGTGCAATTGCAAAAAATGACAGGATTATCGTGGCTATTGTAGGGGCCACGTCTGAGGTGGTGACCCTTAAGCAATCGCTGGTCGAGGCCGAGAAGAGGGTGGCCACGGAGCGCATCGAGCGGGAGAAGTATGAGGCCTAGGTTGGCAAGGTGCGGCAAGAGCTCCAGGTTCTCATGAAAAAACATGAGAGTTTGGAGCTTGACTCAAAGACGTGAGCGTCCGAGCTCGCGATGGCTATTGAAAATGCCAAGTCTGCCAAGGTCGAATCCCAGAAGACCCTCCAGGAGTTGGATGCGGTGAAAAAGATAGCGGCGGGTAAGGCATTCTTTATGCAAAGCAAACACATAAACGTGAGTTACTTGTTACTTACTCGAATCCGGAGCTCTCCAGGGGCATTCGCAGATCTTCCCCGCAGCGTGTCTGATGCCTCCGCATTCTATCGAGCCGAGGAGGGCAACTCGACAGAGAAGGTGTTCTGGTCTCAGTATGCTGAGGCCGGACACCCCGTGCCCCTGAGCGACCAGCTGAAGCAACTGGTCGAGCTCCACAAGGCGGCCGAACAGGCCATGAAGGGCCTCATAGTTCGGCTGTGGCCTGGAGAGGCTCTGCCTGGGAGCTATTTCGGGCTGGTGCGGCGGCTGGTGGGGGCCTGTCCAAGGCTCGAAGTCATCAAGCGCTCCATCTGCATTGAAGGTGCCCGTAGGGCCCTTGCCCGTGCTAAGGTGCACTGGGCAAGCTGGATGCTGAGAAGCTTGTGAAGGACGGGCCACCGCCGGGGAAAGAGCATCGCAAGCCCGAGAATTATTATAAGGATGTTCTGAAGGGTGCCTGCCTTATGGCGGATGAATGTTCCAGGGATGTAATTTTTGAGTAAAACTCGCTCGTTTTGTCCTGTGCGCTGAAAACTTGTTCATATGCGCTAAGCAATGCTGTTGGAATTTAAAATATTACCTTCTGTGCGGCTGTTTATCAATTCTGAGAGATGGCGAGTCGTCGGCTTCCGCCCCCGTGCCGCTAGTGCTGGGGTGTTCGAGGATAAACCTGAGCGCTCTTTTCCCATGTTTCGGTCCTTCGAGGGAGGCGCTCAGCACAACGAACAAGGCAATCGGACTATAATGCGTGAACACTCTCACTTAGCCATAGAATTCTATAATTTTAAATTTCGGCGAAGCCCCTGGTATTCGGAAGACCGTGTTCGGGGCGCTATCCACGCCTTGGCCGGACAGAGCCGACTCCTCGCTCTAAGCGGCATAAGTCTTTAGGGACTCGAAAAATCTCTCGAACAGCGACCAACTCTCGCTTCATCATGACAGTCAGTTTTAGCTTTCTCTACCGAGGTGCTCAACCCAGCTCAACTAGGGCACAATCGCAGTAGTTCTCCTAGTGCTACCTTAGCCGACACAGCGGAACGTAAGGCAACAAAACATAGGAGCCGGGCAAACCCAACTATTGACCCAAGACATGATTCGGAGCCGATGCATATAATGCTATAAGTTCGGGGTGCCACACTTGTTAAAGTGTTCAGACTTCTCACACCATATTGAGGGGTACTAAAGCCCCTGGCGTATTTTGGCCGTACCAAAGTGTACGGGTGCAACATGTCGTTAAGGAACATATATTTGTAAAAAAAAGTAATGCAAAAATAGACAGAAGCTATGCATTGTTTAAAAAGGGCTGCGATCAAAGCAGAACGATACAAATAATGCGATAAGCAAAAGGTTGGACTATTTAACTTGTCTGTTCCAGGGGCAGGCTGCGGAATGGTATGCAAAACAGGTATACTGCTCGTGATAGAGACCACCTGGGAGTTCCGTAATGCGGCATGGCTTGTCTGCTTCCCTGGTTCTTGCATCGTTGTGCGGCAATTGAACTGCCGAACAGGCCTTCCGAAGAATGGAGTCCTGAAAGTAAGAGAAAATTAAAAAATCGGCAGCCCCTGGTGCGGTTTAAGCCGTGTTTTGGGCGTGCCGTGATGGTGCCCCTCCCCCTGTACCCATGGTATTTCTAGAGCGTAGTTATGTACGCGAAGCACTGGTGTCGCATTTTTGCGAGGGCTGGGGTTGGGGCCGCATTGCTACGCCTGCTCGGAACGTGCCAGGCGGTCTTGTTGTTGGTTACTCTGGGCGCGCTTGATGGTGTCCGGACGTTTAATGGACGGACTGGAGAACTGCCTGGAGAGGCTGCTTTGTACTTCCGCTGCAAGGGCTGCTGTGTGCTCCTCCGTTCGGAGAGAGCGTTCGGTGTTTCCATTGACCGTAATTACTCATCGAGGGCCTGGCATCTTGAGCTTAAGGTATGCGTAGTGCGGTACCACATTGAACTTGGCGAATGCGGTTCACCCGAGCAGTGCGTGATAGCCACTGCGGAATGGGACTATGTCGAAGATTAACTCCTCGCTTCGGAAATTATCCGGAGATCCGAAGACCACTTCAAGTGTGACTGAGCCTGTACAGTTGGCCTCTACACCTGGTATTACGCCTTTAAAGGTCGTTTTAGTGGGCTTAATCCTCGAGGGATCTATGCCCATTTTCCGCACTGTATCCTGGTAAAGCAGGTTCAGGCTGCTGCCGCCATCCATAAGGACTCTAGTGAGCTGAAATCCGTCAATAATTGGGTCTAGAACCAATGCGGTGAATCCGCCATGACAGGTGCTAGTGGGATGGTCCCTTCGATCAAAGGTGATCGGGCAGTAGGACCATGGGTTGAACTTTGGGGCGACTGGCTCTACCGCGTATACGTCCCTTAACACGCGCTTCTGCTCCCTCTTGGGGATGTGGGTTGCGTATATCATGTTCACCATCCGCACTTGTGGGGGAAAACCCTTCTGTCCACTGTTGTTCGACGGCCGGGGCTCTTCGTCGTCATCTCTATGCAGCCCCGTGTCTTTATTTTCGGCATTTAACTTGCCTGCCTGCTTGAACACCCAACAATCCCTGTTGGTGTGATTGGCCGGCTTTTCGGGGGTGCCATGTATCCGGCACAAGCGGTCGAGTATTCGGTCCAAACTGGACGGGCTCCTAGGATTTCTTTTGAATGGCTTTTTCCGCTGACCGGATTTATAGCCTCTGAATCCAGCATTAACTGCCGTATCCTCAGCATTGTCGCCGTTAATGCGGTGCTTCTGCTTGTTGCGACGCGACCTGTCACTACTGTCCCTGGTATCTGAATTACCAGGGTTCTTGGTCATATTGTTGCTACGAGCAAGCCAGCTGTCTTCTCCCGTGCAAAAGCGGGTCATGAGTGTCGTCAGTGCTGCCATAGATTTTGGCTTTTCCTGTCCAAGGTGCCGGGCAAGCCACTCGTCACGGATATTGTGCTTGAAGGCTGCTAGGGCCTCTGCGTCCGGACAGTCGACTATTTGGTTTTTCTTTGTTAGGAACCGTGTCCAGAATTGCCTGGCCGATTCCTCTGGCTGCTGAATTACGTGACTTAGGTCATCGGCGTCTGGTGGTCGCACATAAGTGCCCTGGAAATTGTTGAGGAATGCGGCTTCCAGGTCCTCCCAACAACTGATTGATTCTGTTGGCAAGCTGTTAAGCCAATGCCGAGCTGGTCTTTTAAGCTTGAGTGGGAGGTATTTGATGGCGTGGAGATCATCGCCGCGGGCCATGTGGATATGAAGGAGATAATCCTCGATCCATACCGCAGGATCTGTTGTGCCATCATATGATTCGATGTTTACGGGTTTGAAACCCTCGGGGATTTGATGATCCATTACTTCGTCTATGAAGCATAGTGGGTGTGCGGCGCCTCTGTACTGGGCTATATCATGACGTAGCTCCAATGAGCTTTGTCTACTGTGTTCGGCCCTACCGGATTTGTGTCCGGCGTGACGGTTACCGTCTCGAGTCGTGGGGCGCCCACGCGATCCGTAGATCGATCTTGTTTGCCTTGCCTTGTCCTCCTCAACATATCTCGCAGGTCTGGCGCATTTTCCCGTGCCTTGGTACGGGGTGTGGGTTGAGTGGAGGGCCAAGAGGCCTCTCTGTCGCGGCCACGAGTTGGCCGGTCGGCCGTATCAAGTGCTGGTGATGTAGGTTTAAGTGCTTCCTCCTCTAATCGGGGTAGCAACCTGCACTTTGGGTAGCTCTTGGAGGGGCGTTCGAGTTTATGCTCTTCGGCCGCAAGGACTTCAGTCCATCTGTCGACTAGCAAATCTTGATCAACTCTAAGACGTTGCTGTTTTTTCTTGAGGCTTCTTGCCGTGGCCATAAGCCTGCGTTGAAAACGCTCTTGCTCGATGGGATCCTCTGGCACGACGAATTCGTCGTCGTCGAGGCTTGCCTCGTCTTCGGAGGGAGGCATATAATTATCGTCCTCGACCTCTCTGTCTGCCGCTCTCTCATGAGGGCTGGCTTCTCCGTCCTCCTGTGCTGAATCTTGCTGGAAGGGGTTTTCTTCGGCACTCTCCGGAGTATTATTATCTCCCTTGCTGGAATCACCGTATTTGCTTTGGCGGGATTTTGAGCGGCGCCGCTGACGCCGGCGCTTAGGCTGTTTCTTGGAGGGGTCATCCTCCGCTGTTCCATTGCCATCTGCTTCTTTTGGGGTGTCCACCATGTATATGTCGTACGACGAGGTGGCCTTCCAAGGCCCAATAGGTGCTGGTTCTTCATCGTCTCCTGCATCGGTGTCCATACCGTCGATGTCTTCGGAGTCGAAGTCGAGCATGTCGGTTAAATCGTCGATAGTGGCTACAAAGTGGGTGGTGGGTGGGCTTTTAATTTCTTCATCGTCCGTATCCCAACCTTGCTGACCGAAGTCCGGCCAGGGCTCTCCTGATAAAGAGAGAGACTTTAGTGTCTTCAGAATATCGCCGAAAGGCGAGTGCTGAAAGATGTCCGCGGCAGTAAACTCCATGATCGGCGCCCAATCGGATTCGATCGGCAGAGGTACGGAGGGTTCGGAGTCCGGAAAGGAGTCCGGCTCCTTGGAGTCACGAGTCTTGCAGAGTGCGGGGCTGGTGCTCGGCTCGATCGCCGTTGGGATCGCAGCCCCCGAGGCGGCGTCCAACCACCCATCCTCGATCGGCGCAGTTGGTTCCGAATTAAGGGTCGAAGCCGATGTGGGTGCGGCCTCCAGGGCACTGTTCAGCGGTAGAGCTAGATCATGCTCGTCGTGACAGTGCGGCGCGCTTGGCAGTGGCTCAAATCCGTCGAAGATCAAGTCCCCGCGGATGTCAGCTGTGTAGTTTAAACCTCCAAATCTGACCTGACGGCCAGGGGCATAGCTTTCGATCTGCTCCAGATGGCCAAGTGAATTGGCATGCAGTGCGAAGCCGCCGAAGACAAAGATCTGTCCGGGGAGGAAGGTCTCACCCTGGACTGCATCGCTATTGATGATCGTAGGAGCCATCAAGCCTAACAGCGACGACACAGAGGAACTCTCGATGAAAGCACCAATGTCGGTGTCAAAACCGGCGGATCTCGGGTAGGGGGTCCCGAACTGTGCGTCTAGGCCGGATGGTAACAGGAGGCAAGGGACACAAAGTTTTACCCAGGTTCGGGCCCTCTTGATGGAGGTAAAACCCTATGTCCTGCTTGATTAATATTGATGATATGGGTAGTTCAAGAGTAGATCTACCACGAGGTCAGAGAGGCTAAACCCTAGAAGGTAGCCTATGGTATGATTGTTGTTCTGTATGTTGTCCTACGGACTAAAGCCCTCCGGTTTATATAGACATCGGAGAGGGTTAGGGTTACACAAAGTTGGTTACAATGGTAGGAGATCTACATATCCGTATCGCCAAGCTTGCCTTCCACGCCAAGGAAAGTCCCTTCCGGACATGGGACGAAGTCTTCAATCTTGTATCTTCATAGTCCAGGAGTCCGACTGAAGGTATAGTCCGGCCATCCGAACACCCCCTAATCCAAGACTCTCTCATAAGCCAGCTATGTATCTCTTTCCCTTATGTATTACATGGGTTGTGTGAAGATTACCTCACTTGCGACATTGCTTTCAATGCGGTTATGCCTCTAAGTCGTGCTTCGTCACGTGGGAGATATAGCCGCATCGAGGGCGTTACAAGTTGGTAATCAGAGCCTTCCCCGACTTTAGGAGCCCCCTGCTTGATCGAATAGCTGGCATTGTTGAGTCTAGAAAAATGTTTTTAGTCATTTAGGATTATATATATCAGAGAGTTTAGGAATTCTTTTTACTCCCTAGTCCCTTCATCGCTCTGGTAAGGCATCCTGACGTAGAGTTTTGACTCTTCTCTTCTCAAATTTCACTAAAAAAAATTTAGGATCACGCGGGTATCTTGGAGTCGTTCCGATTGATTTGTGACGAGAACATTGTTCTTGGTGCCTCCTGTCATTTAGGGGTTGTGGCAGTGTCCCGGGGAGTTGAGCTCCGAGGCGTTGTCGTCACAATTTTATCGTTGCAGTTCTGGAATACCTGAGATAGTTTCGCCGACATCGAAAATCTCTTTTATGTAGTTGTTGGTGAGATAACCTCGACGCCACCCAGTACTGGGGCGGGAGTTCGGGAGTATTGCCATAACTCGTATAACGGATGCTTTTCGAAGGTTGAGGTAGATGATTTCCGAAGGTTTCTTGGTTATGTGTTGAAGGATGGATACAACTGGATGTAGGATTTGCTAGTTTTGGGTGAGATATTATGCTTCCCCTGTATGCCCAACACCTGATTGCATAACCGGAAAATTTCGGGAGTTTATAAGTGGGAATTCAAGTAGATCTTAGGATATCTTTCCGACAGATGTATGATATGAAATTGGGGTTCGACGTCTAGTGGTCCGCCTATTCATGGTTGGTTTTATAGTGGTCTCGTTGTGTCTTAAAGAGTCCTTGGCTATGCCGACTCGGGGACGCTTCGTATGTCATGTGCACTGCCTTGTACATGATGGTGCTGTACGATCGAGCCCGTGTAGGCCCCACCACGAAAACTTCGGACAAAATCTCTATCATATGTTTGTTCCGGCTTATTCTACAAGCCAATCCTTATTTTGTTTTCAGTTGTGGTATTCGAGTTGCTTCGAAGTCAAATGTGGATTCCATACCTTTCCTAAATGGTTTTCTCATATTCCTATGTGAATACTAATCCTTCTCGATCATCGAGTTTGTCATTTCAATTTCTTTTCAACCGGCGCGTTTTCTCTTCAAGTGGATCCGATCACTTCAACATCCGCAAGATCACCTCTTGGGTTTTCAAACATTGTTCGTTTCATCTGTCCTCAAGTTGCCTTTGTTTTTCTCGCCCACCAACCCTTTTTCTTCAAGGACTAAGATTTCGTAATCTAGTATCATCTTATTGATGAGAAGCCTCTCGATTATTTTCCCTTCAATCTTCTTACCTGGTGATTCTCATGAAGATTCTAATGGGCGTCAAGCTCATCATTCTTCATTCTTTTCTTCTCCGGTGGATTCAATTCAAGCTTTTGGTGTTTGATCACATTCTTTTCCTTGTTTCAAATGTTTTTCATGCTGGTGCACCTTATATTCAATCATTTCTCGCTATTCAATTGTTCCGAAGTGCTCAAGATATCTCAGAAGATTCGTTTCCATTCTCAATCCGTTCAAGCTTTTGTGAGGATGTTATCTCATTCAAGCCATTTAATTCAACCAGTGCAACCTCTCTTTTAAATCATTTCAATGGTGTTTCTTTTGAGAGGGCCCTAACCCACAGGTCTTTTCCCAGGATCTTACCTGACTCTTCTATTTTCCCGGAGCTACCATCAAATTCTTTTCGAAGTGTGACGTAAGAATGGATTTTTTCATCAGTCAGATGTGTTTCTCCAAGAGCTCTCAATTTCTTTTCATCGTTGGCTCAACTTTTCCATTCTTCATTCCGGAGTGTCTCAATAATTCTTGTTGGCGTTTCTCGTCGTCATTCTCAGGTTTTGAAGATCGATGAAGACTTTTCCTCCATATCTATCCGCTCTCTCAGAGATTCATGGCTCTAGCTTCGTGCCATCCTCTCATAATTGGGTTTGATTGTGAGAATTCTTTTCGCCCACCTGGAGCATTTCATGAGTTGTTTCCATTTATTTCCTCCAAAGGACATCTTTTCAAATATTATTCATTCCCAGCTTTCAGCTCTCGTTCTCCAATCTTACCGGTGCTTCGTTCAAGTGATCTCTAATCAGTCGTGATCCCTTCGTTCTCATGCATCTAGTTTCTCTCAAGCATCTTCGTTCATTTGCAAATTCTTCCGAGTGTTTCGTTATCTTCTATTCGTTTTTTTCAATCCTTACAGTGGTTCTTCCAAGATTCTTCTTCCTTCATTTATCATATCAATGTATTCGTTGTTTTCTCTCCTACCGGTGACTTGTTGAAGACTTTCTCAAGTTGGCGCTATATCTATCATAATCCTTTCTACGAGAATAAGTAGTATGCCAAATCCGTTGCTTGTCATCAATTAAATTGGTGAAGGATAAGCATAATGTAATTCTTATTCTTGTTTCATCGACTAAATTCAATTCCTTTTTCCGGAGTGGTTCATCATATCATATTCTCAGTTCGAGATGCTTTATCTTTTCTTTCCCGGAGTTCCAAGCTCTTTCAATTATATCACCACGAGGATCCATTTAAATCATTACAAGGTTTCACCTTGTGTTTCCAACTTCTCTTTATTTTCGTTATTCTTTTTGTTTACCGGAGTTCTTTATGAAGGTTCTACATGATGGTTCATCAAGGATTTTATCCCTTCTCGAAGTTTTCATCGAGATTCTTTTCTAAGGAGCTCAAGTATTTTTCATCTTGCAATCCGGAGTGCAATTCTTCCTTCCGTATCAATAGAGGTGGTATTATGTCATTCTTGATAATTTGAGTTCATGTTTCATGATTCACATGTTGTCAAGGATGAGATATTTTAAATCCATCAATCTCATCATTTGAGTTATCTTGGGTTATATTCCACCTAAAGCCTTCCCTAAGGTTTGTTGCTGTCTATGGTGCTTATAAAGGACCCAAGTTCTTCTTTATCCTCCCGGTGAAATAAGTTCCTTGTCTCCTTGTTCATACCAATCCAATTCTTTTCCCGTGAGTGGCAGGTTGTCACCTCATAATTTGAGATGTACTCCATAAGACCATATCAAGCTTATTCTTTTCATTGTTGGTTTTCCAACAACTCCGTTCTAGCTTTGGTTGTAAGCGTGCTCCCTCCAGATCTTGTTTCCCTTCGTTCATCCCATTCCATTCTTACTTTTGCTCCGGAGGCGTTATGACGTTGCTCTTTTCAGCCCATAATTTTGTTTTGTCAAGATCATGCTTCTTTCTTTTGCTTATCCATTTAACCGGAGTGTTCTGTCCTTTTTGCTCAAGTTCTTTTCGCCTTATCAAGCCTTGCATCCCTTCTCAACCGGAGTGTCGCCCAAAGTTGTTCTTCCTTGTTCCTCTTTGCTAACTGAGTGCTTTCAACTTCATTTATCTCCGTTGTATTCTTTTCTCGGAATGGCTTAACCTCTTCAAGGTTCGTGGTTTCACTCGTTTGTCAAAGAAGCAACTTAGTTTTACCTCTTCTCTTTCTTTTCCGTTGTCCCTCCGGTGCCATTCTAGATCTCGGGACGAGATCCTCTCATAGTGGTGGAGTGTCGTAACGCCCCGAGACCGATGTGCCAGGTGTCCTCCAGTTATTCGCTATTGTGACATTATCATTGCTTGCGTGTCATGCATTGCATATCATGTCATCATGTTCATTTCATTTGCATACATGTTCGTCTCATGCATCCGAGCATTTTCCCTGTTGTCCGTTTTGCAATCCGGCGCTCCTAGGTCATCCGGTGTCCCTTTCTACCTTTTTTCGTGTGGGGATGTTAAACATTTCCGGATTGGACCGAGACTTGTCATGCGGCCTTGTTTTACTACCGGTAGACCGCCTGTCAAGTTTCGTACCATTTGGACTTCGTTTGATACTCCAACGGTTAACCGAGGGACCGAAAAGGCCTTGTGTGTGTTGCAGCGCAACACCCTTCCAAAGTGGCCCAAAACCCACCTAAACCTCCTCCATCACCTCAGTCGTTCGATCACGATCGCGTGGCCGAAAACCGCACCTCATTTGGAGCTTCCTAGCTCCCTCTACCTTTATAAATAGACCCCTTCATTTTCGTTTTCGGATCTTTTCCCCGAACCCTAGCCTCCCTCTTCCTCGCGCCGCTGGACATGTCCGCCCGGCGACCGGACGTGTCTGCCTTCACCCTCAGCCAATCCGGCCTCGCCACCTCACCCCGCCGCCCTCTCTCTCCTCCAGCCCCACCGCCGGCCCGCATGGCCCGGATCGGGCCCGCGGGGCCCATCTCCTCGCACCGCCGCCCGGTTACAGCTCCGCCGCCAGGCCCCGCCCAAGCCGCCGCGGGTCATCGCCGCCCCGCCGCCCGTGGTCGCCTACTCCGGCCACTGCCGCCCTTCGCCGGTGCAGTTGCCGCACCGTGCGCCGGAGCGCACCGCGCCGCCTCCTGCACACCTCGCCGCCCCGGTTCCGCGCGAGTTCGCCGGAAGAGCTCTGCCGCCCGGAATCCCCGTCGCCGGCCGCCCCTCACCGGAGTCAACTCCGGCCAGATCTGGTGAGGCTGGACCAGATCCACCAATCCCTAGATCCAAAAAGCCTTCCCGCGCCCCGGATCCTCTCACCCCGCACCACCTCGTCCACCCGTTGACTTTTCCCGCGGGGTAAAATTCCTCTAAGTCCCCGAGATTTCCAGATTCATGTGCCCATATTCATCGCATCATAATTCATCATCCATGGCTCCGTTTTGAGCGTGTAGCATATCAAAATGTTCATCTCGACGAGTACTTCATTTCATCTCATTGCATCATTTTCATTTGAGCTCATCTTGATGCCCAAAATACTGTTGGAAGAGGGCTATGTGATAAAATTGTCAGATCTGTTTCAGCAAATGACATTTTGTCATTTTTGCCATGATTATTGTGTGCATGATATGATCCTGAGCTCTACATGTGTTTTGTTATATGCCATGCCATCTTTACAGTGGTGCTTGGCATGTATTTTTGTGATATTTGTGGTGACTAGCACAAGCTTGCAAAGTAGCATACTCGGTAATGCTGATTTCAGGGACTTAGAATTTCTCTGAGTCCTTGCCCTGATTTTTGTCATTATGCCTTATGTTCATGTTGTTTACTAGTGATCCTTGCCTCTTTTGAGGATGATCAGTAAGGATGATTTGTTAACATTGTGGTGCTCTATCCATCCATGTATTTGTTTGCATTTGTGGAGCACCCTAGCTTGAGTCAATCGAGCTCTACTTTTGCTATTTCGTGAATCCTGGCAGATTGTTGTCTTGTTAGCGATTTTGCCGAGGATGTTGTTATTGATCCGTGCATGCTATGTTGTTGTTCTTGCCATGTCTAGCTTCTATGATATGTATTCTTGATGGGTGTATGCTTAGTTTGTCATGCCATGCTCTGTAGTGAGTGCATCGAGCTCGTAAACATGCCTACTCGTTAACAGATTTGCATGCTCCAGTTTTTCATGAAGTCTGTAATCTAATTATGTTTTTGCCATGTTCATATGCTTGCAATTGTATTTTATGATCCCTTTTGGCTCAAGGTCACTAAGGGACCTTTGTTAAGTGCTTTGAGTAGCTTCATGTGATGCCTTGCTTTGCCATGTTAAGTTCCTGTAGCATATAGTTTTCATGCTCTAAAGTGTGCTACCAGATGTTAAATTCCAGACTTGTGTTAATTTCACCAAGTCTGAAACCTGTTTATCATTTGCATTTTTTCCATGCTTGTTTGAACCTGTTAATGGATGAATTAGCCATAGCTCAGTGTTCATCTTTTGTCAAGCTTCTTGTGTGGATCCCTGCCATGTATTTTGTTGTCATGTTTGAGTGCTATAGTATATTTATCTTGTTGTATTTAGATGGCTACTTGTTGTTTATCGCAGACTGGTGCCATATTTGTTTTGCTTGCCATTTCCAAACCGTGCATCCGATTCCGGTGATCTTTATATCGATTTCAACCGAAATCATCTCCTCTTTCTAGTGGCACTCTTGGATTTCCAAGTTGAGGCCAGGTTCTATCATTCCTTTGCAAGTCATGCATATGCATCACATACCGCATCCCGCATATCATACCATGTTCATGTGTTGGTTGTTTACTATGTTGTGTGCTTCTTTCCGGTGTTTGCTTCTTCGGGTTGGTTCCGGTAATGTCGCATTTGTGAGGACCCATTCGACTACGTCCATTTGTCTTCTTCATGGACTCGTTCTTCTTCCTTGCGGGATTTCAGGCAAGATGACCATACCCTCGAAATCACTTCTATCTTTGCTTGCTAGTTGTTCGCTCTTTTGCTATGCCTATGTTGCGATACCTACCACTTGCTTATCATGCCTCCTATATTGTTGAACCAAGCCTCTAACCCACCTTGTCCTAGCAAACTGTTGATTGGCTATGTTACCGCTTTGCTCAGCCCCTCTTATAGCGTTGTTAGTTGCAGGTGAAGATTGAAGTTTGTTCCTTGTTGGAACATGGAGATGTTGTTCCTTGTTGGAACATGTTTACTTGTTGGGATATCACAATATATCTTATTTAATTAATGCATCTATATACTTGCTAAAGGGTGGAAGGCTCGGCCTTATGCCTGGTGTTTTGTTCCACTCTTGCCGCCCTAGTTTCCGCCATATCGATGTTATGTTCCCGAATTTTGCGTTCCTTACGCGGTTGGGTTATAATGGGAACCCCTTGACAGTTTGCTTTGAATAAAACTCCTCCAGCAATGCCCAACATTGGTTTTACCATTTTCCACCTAGCCTCTTTTTTCCCTTGGGAGTCGCGCTCCTGAGGGTCATCATTATTTTAACCCCCCCGGGCCAGTGCTCCTCTGAGTGTTGGTCCAAACTAGAGCCCCTTGCAGTGCCACCTCAGGGAAACTCGAGGGCTGGTTTTAGTTGTACGGACTGCTCATCTGAGTGTGCCCTGAGAATGAGATATGTGCAGCTCCTATCGGGATTTGTCGGCACATTCGGGTGGTGTTGCTGGACTTGTTTTACCATTGTCGAGGATGTCTTGTAACCGGGATTCCGAGCCTGATCGGGTCTTCCCGCTAGAAGGAATATCCTTCGTTGACCGTGAGAGCTTGTGATGGGCTAAGTTGGGACACCCCTACAGGGATTTGAACTTTCGAAAGCCGTGCCCGTGGTTATGGGCAGATGGGAATTTGTTAATGTCCGGTTGTAGAAAACCTAAAGTTGATCTTAATTAAAATGCACCAACTGCGTGTGTTACCGTGATGGTCTCTTCTCGGCGGAGTCCGGGAAGTGAACACGGTGTTGGAGTTATGTTTGACGTAGGTTGTTCTAGGATCACTTCTTGATCATAGTTTCTCGATCGTGTTTTGCCTTCTCTTCTCGCTCTCATTTGTGTATGTTTAGCCACCATATATGCTAGTCGCTTGCTGCAGCTCCACCTCATACCTTTACCTTACCCATAAGCTTAAATAGTCTTGATCGCGAGGGTGTGAGATTGCTGAGTCCCCATGACTCACAGATACTTCCAAAACCAGTTTGCAGGTGCCGACGAGTCCGTGCAGGTGATGCAACCAAGCTCAGGAGGAGCTCGATGAAGATCTTGTCCTTTGTGTTGTTTCATTCTAGTTGATTAGTAGTGGAGCCCAGTTGGGGTCGATCGGGGATCTGTGTAGCATTTGGGGTAGTCTTCTTTTATTTTGGCTCCGTAGTCGGGCCCTGATTGTATCTGGATGATGTAATGCTTTATTCATGTAATTGTGTGAAGTGGCGATTGTAAGCCAACTATGTATCTCTTTCCCTTATGTATTACATGGGTTGTGTGAAGATTACCTCACTTGCGACATTGCTTTCAATGCGGTTATGCCTCTAAGTCGTGCTTCGACACATGGGAGATATAGCCGCATCGAGGGCGTTAGAACCCAAGTCTGAATGACGATGTTGATATGGCGATGGCTGAGAGCAACAGAAAACGGGGAGCGTCACAAGTTAACATGGGGGTGCCGGTGATGCCAGTTCTTGCAGAAAACAGTTCCGGGCAACCTCACCTCGCCTTACCCCCTCCGGTGGTACCCCACAGTCCATCCTCCAAGCAGGAACCGAAGAGAACGAAAGCTACTGTTCTTATGTTTGAGCAAGGAAACTTGAATGCCACATCTAGCAACAACCCTACTGATGCGCGTTTGGCGGGCTCCCTAGAGGAGTCGCGCCGAGCGCAATGAGTTTACTCTGCTGGAACTGCCGCGGGGCTGGCAAACCCGCGACAGTTCATGAGCTTCGTGACCTCACGAGGCAACTTGCCCCCTCTATCGCATGTATTGTTGAAACACAAATAGAGGGCTCTCGAGTAGAGAATCTAGCAGGAACTTTAGGTTACAATAAGAGTTTTGCTGTTAGTAGTCGTGGAAGAAGTGGAGGATTATGTATATTTTGGAATGATGAAATAAAGCTTGAAGTTGTCGGTTATTCTGATTACCATATTGATATTGTTGTGGATGCAATGGTAGATATCAGGACAAGAGTTACTTTTGTGTATGGGGAGGCGCAAGAAAATGAATGGTACAAAACATGGGACATGTTGAGGGGCATCGTCGGAACTAGTGACTTGCCATGGCTAGCCATGGGGGATTTCAACGAGGTCCTCCACGCACACGAACATGATGGGGTCGGCAACAGGAGTCAGGCTCAGATGGATTTATTTCGTGATGCTTTGGATACTTGCGGTCTCTCAGATATAGGATATTTGGGAAGCAACTGGACTTTCGAGAAGAAGGTCACCGGTGGAACTTTTACCAGAGTAAGATTGGACCGGGGTGTAGCAAATCTGGCCTGGTCTGTGGCATTCCCTGGTGCAACGCTAGAGCATAAACCAGCCGCCACATCCGATCACGTGCCCATCTACGTACGCTATAGTGGTTTGCATGCATGCAGCAGTGGGCCAAGGTCATTTAAGTATGAAATTTGTTGGGAAAGAGAAGAAGCATTGTCGGCTGTGGTGGAGACCGCATGGGCAGCGAGTGCAGCAGCCTCGGTCCAAGAGCTAAAGAACAAGATGCATGCACTGGCGGGGGATCTATCCAGGTGGGATCGCACGCACTTTGGCAATGTTCACCAGAAGATAGCGTGGTTGAGGATACAGCTACAGGAGCTCCGTGATTCCCTAGGAAGATCTGGCCCCAATCATTTGGAAATTAAAATAGTAGATCGTCTGACCGAGCTATACCACAGAGAAGAAATGCTTTGGAGGCAAAGAGCAAGGTTGGAGTGGCTCACACATGGGGACAAGAATACTTATTTTTAACACCTCAGAGCTAGCAGAAGGAGACGGAAAAATCTGATTCGAGCTCTACAGCGACTGGACGGGCAACTAGCCGAAGATAAACAGGAGATGGAGGCTTTGATTACTGCTTTCTATGAGGAGTTGTATACGTCGGAAGGGGTCCAGAATATGGATCAAGTATTGGACACAGTGCCACGTAAGGTTACCCAGCAGATGAATGACTCTCTCAATGCGCCATACACCCAAGACGAGGTGAAAAATGCACTCTTCCAAATGTTCCCACTAAAAGCTCCTGGTCCAGACGGATACCCAGCACATTTTTTCAGCGACACTGGGACATATGTGGGAATGGAGTCACTAGTGTGGTCCTCAGAATTGTCGAGGGCACGGAGACGGCCGCGAGCATAAATGAGACAGTGTTAGTCCTAATCCCCAAGGTAAAAAATCCCACTCTACTATCTCAGTTCCGACCGATCAGTATGTGCAATGTATTATATAAGATCACATCCAAGGTAATTTCTAACCGCCTGAAGCTAGTATTACCTGACATTATTTCTGAGGAGCAGTCAGCATTTGTGCCAGGCAGACTGATCACGGACAACATTATAACTGCTTATGAATGCTTGCATTTTATGAAGCGTAATAAAGCGAAGAAGCATCAATCTTGTGCTCTGAAACTTGATATGATGAAGGCATATGATAGAGTCGAATGGGAATATCCGAGAGCCATTATGCTCAAGCTGGGCTTCACAGAGAGGTGGGTTGACATAGTGATGAATCTTGTGACCACAGTGAAGTTCTCCGTCATGTTTAATGGGAAGAAATTACAGGAATTTATGCCTACCCGTGGAATCAGACAGGGAGATCCAATTTCCCCATACTTGTTCTTGTTAGCAGTAGAGGGCCTTTCATGCCTCCTTAAATCCAGAAGTGAGTCATCCAATCTAAGTGGTTTGCAGGTAGCTCCCTCAGCGCCACTAGTGAATCACCTTTTATTTGCTGATGACAGCCTGCTGTTCTTCAAGGCTAATAGTGTGGGTGCAAATGAGGTAAACCAGGTTCTGAACTTATATTGTCAAGCTACTGGCCAGCGCATAAACTTTTCAAAGTCTTCAATCTTTTTTAGCAAGGGAGTGCCAGCTAATGTGAGAATGCAGATTAAAGAGTTGCTTCACGTCCCGAACGAGACACTTAATGAGAAATATTTGGGAATGCCGTCTGATATTGGCAACTCGAAAAACGGGGCCTTCAAATATTTAAAGGACAGGCTTTGGAGCAAAGTGCAGGGGTGGATTGCAAACACAATATCAATGGCGGGTAAAGAAGTCCTGGTCAAGGCCGTAGCTCAGGCGGTGCCAGTTTTTTCTATGTCTTGCTTCAAGCTTCCTAGAGGACTGTGTGAACACCTCAACATGCTGATTCAGAAATTTTGGTGGGGGAGTAGAGAGGGCAAACACAAACCTCATTAGGTCTCTTGGGAAACTATGACTCAACCGAAAGGTATGGGGGGCTTGGGTTTTAAAGATTTTGAGCTGTTCAATCTTTCCATGCTCGCGAGACAGGCTTGGAGGATGCTACAGAATCCAGAGGCATTGAGTGCGAGGATACTACAGAGCATATACTTCCCAAATTCTGACTTGTTACATGCTACCCTCGGGAGCCATCCCAGCCAGGTATGGAGGTCTATTATCGAGGGAAGAGACATCTTAAAACAAGGCTTAATTCGGCGTGTGGGTAACGACACCATGATACACATCTGGAATGATAACTGGCTCCCAAGGGATGTGATGCTTCGCCCGTACGGCAGCCGAGTACAGAACCCGCCAACTATGGTGTCTGAGCTAATTGACCACACGTCCGCGATCTGGAACAGAACTCTGGTTGAGGCAACATTCATGCCAATGGACGCTCGAGTTATTATGGGAATACCCCTCTGCACACGCAATATTCCTGACTTCTCGTGTTGGCATTTTGAGAAGCATGGGTCTTTCACTGTTAAATCAGCGTATCAAATGCTAATAGCAACGAAACAGAGGAGGGAAGCTTGGCTTGATGGAACCTCGGGCTCCTCCAGTTCAAATGCAGAGGAAAAATCATGGAAAACGTTGTGGAAAACGAGTGTGCCTGCCAAGGTGAGGATGTTCTTGTGGCGCCTATCTAAACATTCCTTACCAACGAATGACGTTCGCATGCACCACCACATGATGGAATCAGCCAGCTGCGGGCTGTGTGGCGCGCCGGATTCATGGCGGCACTCACTCATTGACTGTGCCGCTTCAAGATGCACTTGGGATCTTAGCGACAGCGAGGTGTTGCAACGAATGATGGAAGTTTCCGAACCATCAGCTAAACAATGGCTTTTTACTCTAATGGAATCCATGTCACAGAAGGAATTTACGTTGCTTGCGGTGACTTTATGGGCTATTTGGTCGGCACGTCGAAAGGCAATACATGAAGGTATATTCCAGAGCCCACACTCCACACACGCGTTCATAAGCAGGTTTATTTTAGACCTTGAAATTGTTGGTGGTAGCAAGCTGCATGCTGCCCAGGGACCGATATCGCATGTGGCTCCGAGGTCCAGACGACCCAAGGCCCCCCCCCCCCGATGGGCTATGCAAAAATTCATGTTGATGCCGGGGTAAGATTTGAGCGCGGAGGATCTGCAGTGGCTATTTGCAGAGATGAGCACGGATTCTACCTTGGAAGTTCCGCACTAGTCATCTACGGGTTTTGTGATCCCGCAGCTCTGGAAGCGATTGCATGTCGGGAGGCGCTAGCCTTGGCAGAAGATCTCAATTTGCAACAGTTCATTGTTGCTTCCGACTGTAAACAAGTTGTTTCAGACATCTCGAAGGGGGCCAGAGGGCGGTATGGCGCTATCATCAGCGAGATAAATCTAAAAGATGCTACTTTTAACTGTAAGTTTGGTTTCGAGGGTCGTGCCGCGAACTATGAGGCACATAAACTAGCTAAATTTGCTCTTTCTAAGGGTCCGGGACGCCATGTATGGTTTGGTAATCCCCATGACCTTTCTTGTATCCCACCTCGTGTGGACTTTGGTGATGAATAAATTGTTCTCCACCCCTAAAAAAACATCGTCGCTGAAAAAAAAAGTTACTTCCTCTGTCTCCCCTCACTTGCTAAAGTCGTGTCATTTAGAGATTGTCCTAGTGTATAACAATGCTCGATTTCTTTGGTGCAGGTGTCGCTTGATGGAGGCCCATGATGTGTAGCGAATGGCCACCTAAACTCCGACTCTGAACACTAGTAGAAAAAGGGCCTTTAGTCCCGGTTCGTAAGGGCATTTAGTCCCGATTCGTAAGGGCCTTTAGTCCCGATTCTTGAACCGGGACTAAAGGGTCGGTACTAATGCCCTGACCCTTTAGTCCCGGTTCAAACCAGAACCGGGACTAAAGGCCCTCCACGTGGCCGGTCCACCTTTAGTCCCGGTTGGTAACACCAACTGGTACTAAAGGAAATTTTCTGATTTTTTTTTAAATTTTTTTGAATTTTTTTATTTTCAAATTTCTGAATTATTTTAACCTCTAATCTCTAATCACCCCTCATCACTGCTCAATTTAATCTCTAATCACCCCTCATCATTCCAAATCATCTAACTACCCGGACGGTCACCCATCCTCCCACTTCCCCAACCTAAGCACGCTTAACTTCCGGCTTTTATTCTCCCTCGTTTCCAAGTCTGCACTCGTTGTTTTCCTGACAATAGTAAGATGTCAATCCTATTAACCCTCAGGAGTTTAGCTTGAGCATGAAGTCACACAATTCACTGTTTGAGTTTGAAACTATTGTTCTAAAAAACAATAATTTTTTAGTAACACTAATATTTCTTGAATAAGTAGTTTGACCATTGTTTGACCACAGTTTGACCAGATTTGACCAAAATTCAAAAAAACTGAAATAATTATTTAATAACACTAATATTCTTGAATAATTATTTAGTAACACTAATACTTATTGAATAAGTAGTTTGACCATAGTTTGACCAGATTTAATGAAAATTTTAAAAAACTGAAATTTGAGCATAACTTTTTTTCTTTTGGAATTTGAGGATCCTACAAATTTGCAAACAGGCCGTAGATGATTTGGAATCGAGTAGATGATTTTTCATATAAAAAACTTTTTAATACGAGTTCGTATGCAAATGTTATGCCCATTTTACAAATTCCAGAGAGATTTTGTAAATAAAGTCGAAATTCATATTTGTAAATTTTCCCAACAACTAGACCACATATCACATAGGAAACTTATTTTATTTTATTTTATTGACATTTCCATCATTTTCTTTTGTTTTTTTCTAAAACTAAAAAGGCGGTCCAGGGGGAAGGGGGAGAGTTTGAAAATGGGACCTTTAGTACCGGTTCGTGCCATGAACCGGTACTAATGCCTCCACACCCATTAGTCCCGGTTGGTGGCACCAACCAGTACTAAAGGTCGGGACTAGA
>NC_057794.1:552098618-552109501 GCF_018294505.1 Triticum aestivum | reverse complement strand
AGTACTGGTTGGTGCCACCAACCGGGACTAATGGGCATCGCACCCTTTAGTCCCGGTTCGTGGCACGAACCGGGACTAAAGGGCCCAGGTGAGCCGGGACTAATGCCTTAGCCGCACGAACCGGGATAAATGCACCCATTGGTCCCGGTTCTGGACTGAACCGGACTAATGGGCTTACCCGGCCTGGACCAAAGCCCTCTTTTCTACTAGTGGAAGAAGATGGTGCGGGTCGTCGAGCTGGTGTTCAGCAGCATGCAGTAGCTGTGGGAGTGTTTTACTGTATATACTCGTTGGGTGAAGTTTTGTTGTGAAAGTCTGGTCTTTAGTCAGGCAATTTACCTTACCTTTAGGTCATGAGTCCCGCGTGATGATTGATAGTGTATGCTGGAACCTCTGTGTTGTTCAGATGTATTTTTTATTGAGATAATCTATATTGATAAACTTTGCAAGGTATCGATTAGTGTTGTTATTACTGAACTCGGAAGCTAGGCACAATCACCGTTAAGCCAATGCGCCCTGCCAGGCAGTTATTCATCGTTTTCTAATGTTACTTGCAAATAATTACGTATCTTTTTCTTATGCTAACTATCAGGCAATCTGTAGTTGTAAAATCACCAAGGTACACTCTGCTGACTGCCCGAAGGGTTTCTGATGTGCACAGTATACATGTGTTAGGGGAGTGGGCTTGCAAAACCTTTATAATCTTGTATATATACTTAAATTTTACTGACAGCTACTGAATTCGGACCAGTCTGGTTGTTACTCCATCATCTTTGATCTATTATTACTCGTAGTTTGAATTGGAAAGTCACGAGCCTTCTTTACTTTAAAACTCATTTGGTCAATCTGTCGTTGCTGCTGCTGTCGTAGACGAGTCTGAAATTCCCTGGTTGGTCATCCACGACTATGCCCGGTTACATGTAGCTGTCGACTGAAAATCCAATGGACATGCACGGGTCAGGGTCATCCACTCTGCTTTGTTGAGCAGGGGAGGGGGAACCACTCAACAACATTACTTCCCAACAACACCACATGACAGTCACCAAGTTATGATAGCCTCTGACATACAAGGGTGCTCATCCTACATTACCTGAATGTTGTGAAGAGAAAGTCACAGGACAACAACAGCGTGCAGTTTGACATTTCAAGAGGATAACTGGTGTCTTCCCAAAAGAGAAAAATAGACGGCACAACTGTTTGACATTTCTGTGGAACGTCCCCTCCCTATGCGCGCGTCCATAAACAAATAACACTTAACCTCTTGTTGGCCGACGTTTGAAAATGCCTGAGGCAATGAAGATGGGATCATGAAACCACATGCAAAAGAAACTCATCAACTGACAACATGATCGCAGGAACATCATCGATACACACATTGAAGTACTTGCAAATGATATATTAGAGGCAATATACCTAGAAATCATTTCTCGACTTCTTGTGAACTAGTTAATCTTTAATACCATAGTAAGTTTAAGAACATCAACCAAATCAGCAACACCATCTCATATATATAACTAACTAGTAGTAGGATGAAGGCACATTAACTCTGCATCAGGCCACGAGGTAAAGATCTAGCCGTCATTGGATGATCCAAAGATAGTGATATCTGCCTTGAGGACGCACTTCGATTCCATAAGATAGCCTCTGGACATATCGTGGAGTTCCTTGAGTGGCAAGAAGTTGTACCATCCCCAACCATCTGGGTGTATACATGCCAAGAGACCTGCCATCACCACAAAGGTAAGATCAACTCTAATTATCAGGGGGTTACAAACAGTATTTCACACACTGCACTGATAGTTGCTAGGGAGAGCTGAACCTGTAGTTCTAGTGAAGTATTTCCCACTCTTTTGGTCCAGGATGGACAGAGTTATTTTAACCACCTTTCTGGACTCAAGAAAGAGCTCATCCGAGGAGTCCAGGTACAAAGCCAAGGTGAGGCAATCAGGGCAGCGCTTGTCACCACGCGGATACATGCCGATGTTCCTGTTGACAAGAATGGGAAGTGACACTTCAAATACAATTGGGTACCCGGGAAAATGTATTTGAAGAATGTGGTTAGTTATGAAATCAGAAAGTTGCGGCTGAGCTTGGGTGTAGGTACACCCATTAACTTTGAACAAGACTTGGAGGCATTAAAATTAGAGTCTTATATATACAATTACACAAAAGGTCTAAACAAAACATGTCTACAGTACAATATAATAAAAATGTTACTGCAAATATACTAGAAGTAGAGTTCTTTGGTCCCATGCTTAAAGATCAAACTAAACTATCCAGTTGCATTATCTGAACTGGCAATAGACCTTGCCTTGCACAAAGACCTGAACATGGGCCATCGGTAATGTCTGTTGACACAAAGCACTAAATAACTAGGTATGGTAAGCTAAAGCATGTGTATGAGCAATAATGTCGGATAACACATGCATAGTATTTATTATAAATTGTGATGCAACTGGTGACAGGTGAATACCATTTATGCCCACCAACTTCAAATGTCGGAGAACGGACAGATTGCTGAGAGTCCAATTCTAGGAAATTGTTCATGGTCCAAGTGTATGTCCCTTTGATGAATCCCTTCTTCTGGACAAAGAGGTTCTCAACTGTGGTAGCCTTCTTCTGAACCACAACGGACTTCCTTTTAGGAGAAGAGACATCAACTTTTAATATTTCCACACCGAAGACACAAGTATCATCAACTAGAAAAGCAGATGATTTTAGTAGCTCCTGGAGAGGAATCAAGCATTTCTTGTTCGAGTAGGCATCCTTGACATCGAAGTTGTAGCTAGCTGTGTTTAGGTAAAAGTTAGAAAACAGGAGAAAGAAAAACTTTGAAATATCCCAAATAACATATAATTAACATTTTCCCGCAGAGAAAAACATATAATCAACTTTCACCACAGTTAAGCATTTAAGGAGAGATCAAAGTAGTAAAATCCATCCTAATAAAGATTACCAAAGTAAAAGAGAACATGCATATGTACTCTGAAAGAGTCTCAAGTGTGACTCACAGTACAGAAGGTCGACGGATAAACTTAACATCGGAGAAAATATGAAGCGACTTGATAAGGAGAAACGTATTTGATCATGTTACGACATTAATAGGTATTGATTTGTAATGAGGGAATCTATAACTCAAACTTGTGATGCACTAAGACTATGGACGCCCAGCTAATAAGATGTATGTGCTTCTCTCTCTCTCTCTCTCTCTCTCTCTCTCTCTCTCTCTCTCTCTCTCTCTGCAGAGAAATACGATGGGTGTACTTGAAAAAACAAGTTCACAAGTCTACCTTTGTATCCACAATACATTCCTTTTGAATGGTTGAATATTGACAACTTAAACTTTGCATGCACCGTGTGACCTGGCTCCAAACACCCCTGGAGTATCATAAGAGAAAGAGCAACACATGGATTCCCTTTATCATCTTGTTTGTGCTTTGGAGTCACTTGCAGGCACCTGCGATGGGAATTGAAGAATAACAAAGTCTAGAAGTCATAACTGAATCAAGCCTGATTTCTTCACTTCATGCATCCTATCAAGCTTCATTTTCTGGCTGTTTTCATGGGTGTGCGTGATTGTGGTTGATATTTTAACATGACTGAAATATGATTTCTGAGTAATCAACATCCTAAATTATTATGTACTTAGCTAACAGACAACTACTATATCCACTAGAAAAAACCAGATGGTATTTATACATCTAACACGTTAATTTTGTAATGTTCCTTTTGCGTTATGATGCGTACCACTTGTACCCAAAGCAGTGAAAAGGAGTAGACAGCGCCGAGGCAGCTTTCGTCTCAAGTAGAGCTGAGAAGTCATGAACCTTCCATTCTAAATCTGGAACATGGGTCTTCCCTAGCGGTGCGGGAGCTGAAATTTGACAAGTGCATAAATCAGGATTATATAATAGAGATCTCACTTCGACCTAACAGCGGAATGTTAAGGAAAGGGATCCTCCCCCTTTTTAGCCCCTTTTTCTTGTATATAAATAGTCTCTACTGCTGGTTGTAATCAATAAGCATTATGAGGACCAACACTGTAATGCACTGATGCTGTTTCTGCAAAAAGCGTGCTATATTCAACACATGAGTATGCAGCCATCTCGTCGATTCATCGACATGATGGTAACAGCAAGTGCTTCCTCAATCTAAATAAAGGGGGAGGTGGTGAATCGCGTCAGACTTTTTGTTTATAGCAGAATAAACCGTCTGAAGTTGAATTGGGCGGGCAAACGTACCTGTGCTGCCGGAGTTGCCCATAGCTCCTTCCTCTTCTTGGCCTGCAAGTGAAATTGGTCATCGCAAAGAAGAAGATAGCTAATCTTGATAGAAGATATATTCCGGCCTCATAGCTTCATCAAATAGTTACTAAAGGCATGCAAAAATTTGTACTATTCATATTGCCACAGTGCAGAGTTACACAACAATTGATACGGCGGCTTCAGTAGGCAAGTCATCATCAAACTAATGAACAATAATAAGAACCTAATTAAAACCGATTTCTTTCGCAGACGATCTCCAGGAAAGTCAGTACCAACTCGCAGTCGAAGCCCTCCTATACGACGTAGAAGGCGAAAGAAAAAGTGGTAGAGAGTAGAAGACCTGGCTGGCTGGACTTGGGCGCAGATTGCACAACGGCTTGGCTTCCTCGGACGGACGGACGGCGTCGGTTGGGGCTCTGCGAGCTCAGGGACGGGTTTATGGAGGAAGCTCTGCCCCTAATTCTACGGGTGGTTTCCGGTATTCGGACGATTTCGGGGATTTTTGTCCCCCCTCTCTCTTCCACCGAGGACTCTCCTCGGTCAGTCTGGACGCGGCCCGGTTGGCCTTTGGACCGGCCGCCAGCGGGCCCAGCTCGGGCCGGATCGAGAAAGAAACGGGCCAACATTCTTGGCTTGGCTCGGCCCGTCAGCCAGCAGCCCAATTTTCCTACTGTAATATTTTTGCTCTATTTAGTCCTTTTTTGTAGTTTCCACAGAAAATAGAGCAAACACAAGACAGTTAGGAGATACATTTTGAACATGTTGCAAAAGAGGTTCAAATAGACCAAGAAAAAGCAAGTTTTTTTTACATGTTGAATGAAGAGTTTATGAATGGATCAAATAAGATGTTACTGAAATTTGTGAGCATTTCATCTGAAATTGTTTGATTTGGGTGTCCTCAGTGAACCTGGAATACATGGGATGGATAATTTACCGCAAGAGCATTTAGGAGATTGGGCATGGCAAAACAGATGAGGAGAACAAGGATGAAGCTAATGGGCATGTGGGGGTCAACAAACGAATTCTGGGCAGAGCTATTTTCTGATGATTTTGGAGACGGAGACGGGTCCGGGCTGTTAGAGTTGGAGGGAAGGAGACCTGAAGATATCTATGAACTAGCTTAGCAGCTGGGGTATCTGGCTTCTACTAGCCCGCACTAGAGTTTTGTGTTGCCATAAATCTGCAGGAATGAGAATTAGTGTAGTGGTTGGATCTTTGAGAACATACATGCCTATTTTCATTCTGGTTTATTAATTGTTTCCCCCCTCTTTTGCTATTTACTGAAGCTTTCATGTTTGTTGCTTAACCAGATTTAGTTGATTGGTGGCAACATGACTGGCTATCTGAGGTTTTCCATACCGGAGCTTGGACCGTGTTGATGACACCTCTAGGTAGAGAGAGTAGAGGCTGAAGACTAATTGCTGTAAGTAATGACCTACCTCTCTCCACTTGATCAAGTCATGCCATTTAGAAATTGTCCTAGTATATAACAATGTTCGATTTCTTCGATGCAGGCGTGGCTTGATGGAGACCCATGATGTGAAACGTAAGTGTTTGAGAAGGAGAGAACGAACGCAGCTGATCTATTGCACTTGGGCATACATATAATTTTCAGAGAGAGCTCTCGCAGATAGCACCTCCTTGGCTACTTAGGGCATTTCTAACCGATCCCCAATAAATAGAGGAGGATCTGGCGGAGTAAACCCTTAGTAGAGTATATTTACTCCACTAAATTTTGGTCGGACCTAGCCGATCCCTTTTATATAATGGAGTAAAAACCAAATGTACATAAAATTCAGCATAGATTTGATCAAATCAACCGAAATTTGATATAATGTACATATACTCGACCGAAATTTGCATAAAGTTCAACATAGATTCTACTTAATTTAAACTTCGGCTTAAACTTGACATAGATTCTACATAAGCTAGACATGGATTCTACTTAAATTAAAGTTCAACATAGATTCTACATAAACACTAATCCTTCTTATATAGTGCTATCCATTGGGCCCGCGTCATACCACCGATCTTGGGGTCCTGCCCTATGCCGTCGGCGGCGATGTTGGGGGAAGATGCGCTGCCATTCTTGGACGTCAATCTCCTCGTCGTCGGAGATAATGACTACCAACCCATCCACCGCCTCGTCGGGGAATCGTCGCCGCTTTGCGTCCACCAACTCCGAGTACTAGCGGCGGAGGTCCGCCATGTAATCCTCGTCGGCGGTCTCCCGCCATGAGGAACTCCCTCGCTGCCCGGCCCTCCCTAGCCATCGGCGCAGTGCAGCGGGACATCCCATCGGTCGTACTCGAGCGCGTCGAGTTTGGCCGTTTGGAAGGATCCGAGCCTCTCCCTAGCCCGGATCTCGGCCACCCAAGTCCCCCACTCCTGCTGTCCGACGCTGTGGTAGCTCCTCTGCCACTGCCACGACACGGGGAGGTCGGGGAAGCCGGAGAGGGCCCGACGGCTGCTTGAGGACGATCCGGCGGAGAAGGACGCACGACTCGCATCGTGGCGTAGGCCGAAGTTGCGGATCGAAGGCGGGGAGCTCCAGCCACTGCGTCCGGCCATTGGGAGGAGAGGGGGCGGCGGGGAATGGCGGGAGAGGTGCCGATGGCTGGGCGGGAAGGAGGAGGAGCGGCAGAGGAGGGTAAGAGAGTGTGATTTTCTTTTACTCCACTCCCGAGTGGTGGAGTAAATATAGGCAGTCGAGGCGGGTCGGAGGATAATGAGCATAATTGTTTGATGCCAAAAGTTGGCATGTCAATATTTGGCAAATGCCAAATGTTGGCTAGTGATTGGTTGGCTACTAACTTTTCTTCTCAACCTCACAAAAAGTTGCCAACATTTGGCAAATTTTGATTTTGCCAAATGTTGGCTTGCCAAATATCGGCAATGCCAATTGTTGGCATCAAACCAATTATGTTCAATTTTTCCTCCCTTATGGCAGATTGTGGTTCGGCTAGGTGCGCCGTAAAGGAGGATAACCGAATTTATCCTACCTTACGGCCTTATTGGGGATCGATTAGAAATGCCCTTAGACCGTGTTCCACACCGGAGCTTGGACCGTGTTTCCTCCTTTCGTAAAAAAAGGTTTTTACTCCTTTGGTACTTACTGAAGCTTTCATGATTTAGTTGATTGGTACCAACATGGCTGGCTATTTGAGGTGTTCCATACCGGAGATTGGACCGTGTTGACGACACCTCTGGGTAGAGAGTAGAGGCTGAAGACTAATTGCTGTAAGTACTCACCTGGCTCTCTTCACTTGCTCAAGTCATGTCATTTAGAAATTGTCCGACGGAATATAAAAATGCTAGATTTCTTCGATGCAGGTGTCGCTTGATGGAGACCCATGATGTGTAGTGTAGTGGTTACCTAAACTCGCAACTCTGAAAAAGAAGATGGTCCAGGTTGCATTCAGTTGTCCTGAGCTGGTGTTCAGCAGCAGTAGCAGTGGAAGTGTTTTACTGTATGTACTCGTTGGGTGAAGTTTTGTTGTGAAAGTCTAGTCTTTAGTCAGCTACTGGCATCTGGGTGTGGGTTTAGTCTTTTTTTTGCGAGGGAGTGTGGGTTTAGTCATTTCTCCTACTGCTGTCCATTTGCCAATTTACCTTACTTTTAGGGCCCGGGTCCCATGTGATGATTCGTACGCTGGAACCTCTGTGTTGTTTAGATGTATTTTTATTCAGACAATAAATATTAATTAAACCTTGCAAGGTACTCCATCAATTACTGTTCTTATTATCAAACTCGAAGCTAAGCACAATCACCTTTTAAGACAATGTGCACTGACAGACAGTTCTTTATAATTTTCTGATGTTACTTACAAATAATCATGTTTCGGTTCTTTGCGGCCTGCACAGAGGCTAGTTGAAGTTGATGGATGCAGGCATACTAATGCATGGTCTGCTGGCCAGTTCACACGAGGAACGGCTACCATACATTCAACCCTGAACCACAAGAGCAACCAAGCAGTTCACTCATAATGTAACATAATTATCTTATTCTCACGCTGACTATCATGCAATTTATCAAATTCTGATGTTCCCAGCAACGACTATTACTAAGCTTTTGATGAGCAAACGCAGTTATTGTGCAGCAAAACTCCATGAAGCATCTCAAACCGTTGAGGTAGTAGCCCTAGGGCGTGGCTTCAAATCAGGCAGGTTAATGGCCACCGGCCACGAATGGGGCTGTGACCGCCAAACATAGCAGACCTGATTCCAAAGATGTCCACTTGTAAAATCACCAAGGTACACTGTGCTGACTGATGGGAGTGTTTCTGATGTGCACAGTATTCATGTGTTAGGGGGGTGGCTTGCAAGATCCTTCTCATCTTGTATACATAGTTAAATTATACTGTCAGTTATTGAATTCTGATTAGTCTGGTTGTTACTCCATCATCTTTGATCTATTATTACTCGCAGTTTGAATCGGAATGTCATGTGCCTTATTTACTCAAAATTTGCACTCGTTGAATTGATTTAAATGTTACTCTCTCTGTAAAGAAACAGTGATCTAAACGCTCTTATATTTCTTTAGAGAGGGAGTACATGGTAGGACTGCTGATCGAAACTCATTTGGTCAATCTGTCGTCAGACTGCTGCTGCTGCTGCCGTCGAGGATAGAGAAAGTCACATGACAACAACAGAGTGCAGTTTGACATTTCAAGAGTATAACTGATGTCTTTCCAAAAGAGAAAATAGACAACACAACTGTTTGACATTTCTATGGAACGTCCCCTCCCTATGCGCTTCCATAAACAAATAGCACTTAACCTCTTGTTGGCCGACGTTTGAAAATGCCTGAGGCAATGAAGATGGGATCATGGAACCACATGCTAAAGAAACTCATCAACTGACAACATGATCGCAGGAACATCATCGATACACACACTGAAGTACTTGCAAATAATATTAGAGGCGATATACCTAGAAATCATTTCTTTGACTTGTTGTAAACTAGTTCATCTTGAATACAATAAGAAGTTTAAGAACATCAAACAAATCAGACCATCTCATATATGTAACTCTAACTAGTTTTTTTTTGAAAGAATAACTCTAACTAGTAGTAGGATGAAGGCGTATTAACTCTGCATCAGGCCACAAGGTAAAGATCTAGCCGTCATTGGATGATCCAAAGATAGTGAGATCTGCCTTGAGGACACACTTTGATTCTATAAGATACCCTCTGGACATATCCTTGAGTTTCTTGAGTGGCAAGAAGTTGTACCATGCCCAGCCTTCTGTACATATACATGGCACGAGACCTGCCACCACCACAAAAGTAAGATCAACTGTAATTATCAGGGGGTTACAAACAGTAATTCACACACTGCACTGGCAATTTCTAGGGAGAGCTGAACCTGTAGTTCTCGTGAAGTATTTCCCACTCTTTTGGTCGAGGATGGACAGAGTTATTTGAACCACCTTTCTGGACTCAATAAAGAGCTCATCCGAGGAGTCCAGGCACAAAGCCATGCTGAGGTAATCAGTGCTGCGCTTGTCACCATGCGGATACATGCCGATGTGCCTGATGACAAGAATGGGAAGTGACACTTCTTACAATTGGGTACCCGGGAAAATGTATTTGAAGAATGTGGTTAGTTATGATTTTTTTTAGAAAGTTGTGGCTCAGATTCTCAAAAAAAAAAGAAAGGAAGGAAGTTGTGGCTGAGCTTGGGTGTAGGCATCTACACCCATTAACTTTGAACATGACTTGGCGGCATTAAAATTAGAGTCTATACAATATACAATTATACAAAAATCTAAAAAAAAGACTACAGTACAATATAATAAAATGTTACTGTAAAAATACTAGAAGTAGAGTTCTTTGGTCCCATGCTTAAAGATCAAACTAAAATGTCCAGTTACAATATCTGAACTGACAATAGACCATTTATATGCCATCGGTATGGTATAAGCTAAAGAAATAATGTCGGATAACACATGCATAGTATTTATTATAAATTGTGATGCAAGGTGAATACCATCTATGCCCACCAACTTCAAATGTAGGAGAGCGGACAAATTGCTGAGACTCCAATTCTAGGAAATTGTTCATGGTCCAAGTGTATGTCCCTTTGATGAATCCCTTCTTCTGGACAAAGAGGTTCTCAACTGTGGTAGCCTTCTTTTGTACCACAACGGACTTCTTTTCAGGAGAAGAGACATCAATTTTTAATATATCCACACCAAAGACACAGCTATCATCCACTAGAAAAGCAGATGATTTCAGTAACTCCTGAAGAGAAATCAAGCATTCCTTGTTCGAGTACATATTCTTGTCATCGAAGTTGTAGCTAGCTGTGTTTAGGTAAAAGTTAGAAAACTAGAGAAATAAAAACTTGAAAATATCCACACTTTCCCGCAAAAAACATATAATCAACTTTCACCCTAGTTAAGCATTTAAGGAGAGATCAAAGTAGCGGAATCCATCAAAATAAAGATTATCAAAGTAAAACACAACATGCATATATGAAATGTGGAACGCTGCTCGAATCAGAAGAGTCTCAAGTGTGACTCACAGTACATAAGGCCGACGGATAAACTTAATAGTAAAGAAAATCTGAAGTGACATGTTAACAGGAAAATTAATTGATAATGTTACGGCATTAA